>NC_138772.1:102176090-102456590 GCF_965119305.1 Pelophylax lessonae
ACTGTGGGGAAATAGCTTGCAATTGTTGCCTTATAATGTCCATAGTATATATAAAAGGAAAGAATTGCTGGCTGTATCCCCACGGGAGATTCCCTCACTTCCTGTCCTGGTGACACCAAGACAGGAAGTGAAGGGAAATCTCCTGCAATGATATAACACTGTTACATGTTCTAGTTATGTAGCAAACTTAAGAATATACAAAGCAAACATCTTTTTTTTTCCATTTTGGCAAAATCATGGATTCATTAAAAAAATATCTTTGTTTGTCCCGTGGCTTGCAGGAAAAACATTTTGCCTTGATTCCACCATCAACACAGACAGGGGAAACCCTCCTGCGGAGCCATTGTGTTCTCCTGGTGCTGCCCCTGCCAGGAAAACACAGTGATTATTGCTAGTGGCTACAAGAGATGCTAGCGATAAGTGTGTGTAAAATCTGACAGACTGGTTGTACGTTGTCCTCCAGGTGATCGACCAATCAACTTGGGTACCTTCAGCCTGGCCATACACAGTTTAAATCTGCATCTCAAATGAAGCAATCCCATTTACATATAACACTCCATAAAGGAGAATTGAGGGGCTTATCAGGTCTGCGTCAAAAATTAACAGCCACACCCAATCAGACAGCTCGTGTTAAAAGGGACCTGAAAAGCAATCTGCATGGCTTGCTTTTCCAAGCATTGGCTAGTTTAGTGAGCCTGGACTAATAACAGTCACTGTAATGCTACCCATACTGCTGTCCTTTTAACATGGTGACAAAAGTTGATACCTATGCTACATGTGTGTAAAGTTACTTGCACCCTGCTAAATGGACAGCAATAAGGTTGTAAATACAGTGACTGCCTGTCCCCCCTGATGGCGGCCCTGGGTGTGTCATGAAAGGCCAATTGAGAAAATGGCTATATCATGTAGAGGAAATCACCAGTGTGGGGCAACCTATGTCATGGAGGTAGATTTGGACATCGATGTATATGTATCACCAGAAATGGAATTCTTTGTTCTACAATATCTCAAAGACGACCTAGCATGTTATTTGAAGACTGTACTATTTTGGACATACTTGGACTCAAACATACACTGCTCTTTCCACAGCTCCTCCTCCTCTGGGGGTATGATAAAGTTTATACGCATCTTCACCAAAAGCACAAGATGATGTGTCGTCTCCGGATGAGGCTGCAGCGGAGATTTCAGTTTCTGCCTGAGATAGTGGATCTGCAGCGGGCCTGGAGTGATGCCAAAAGGCGCTCACCCAGGCTCCTGCTAAAGGCTGTGGAGCAAATCTCCGGTAAGTAAAAATATACATTACATGTGACCAGATAGGTTACAATTTTTTGGGTAGGTGGACATGTGTTTAGCTATGCAACAACACTAATACCAACACCCCCCCCCCCCCTCCCTCTCGCTCCTACCTTTCCTACCTCCATCAAGTGTCTCTTCACAACCTTTAATACTACTATGTACATTCGTATTTTTTATGTTTTTTTTTTTCTTCTGCTTCTAGCCAAAGCGGACGGACGGCACCCTCTTGTGCTTTTGGTGAAGAAGGGGAGGAGGAGGACGGCCACACTCCAATATGCAGTCAGAGGCAGCGAGCCATTTGAGCAGCTGAAAATTGTGGATCGTAAGTAGAAAATAAAAATGTTAGAAATTTCTAATCTCTAATCACATTTTACAGAGCCCCCTTTACATCGGAGTCTCCAGACTTACTACACTGTAAGAGGGAAGTGTGAAGACTCTGATATAAGGAGAGTTTGGGAACCATTATTTGAGGGGGGAAGCTGGGGACTCTGGTGTAAAAGGGAACTCTGTGTTCCCCAAAGCTCCCCCATACATCTGAGCTTACAGAGACCCTCTTACACTTCCCTTCCTCAGTCCACCACAGTCAAGGGCACAACAAGTCCCACTGCAGAAGGCTACCTGCTTGGACTTGTAATCCTCTCTGTAGGGGAATGAGGAAATACTGCCTGCTATGCTAAGACTTGTAGTGCCCTCTGTTAGGGACTAAGGATTCCTCAGTCCTCAACATTCTAGGGCACTATAAGTCTCAGCATAGTGGGCTGTCATACCTCAGTCCCTCACAGCTCGGGTCAAAAACAACACAGTTAAACATCTAAAGGACAACTCCAAACAAAACTACCAATAATGGACAGAGTCCATATGCTCTATAATGTCAAAGACCCGCTACCACTCACCTTCCACCTCTGGTGCTGTCATTGTGTAGGGCAAAGGGCTCCATCTACACCATGTTTGGCTTTCATGTCAGATAGGCAGGACTTGCTCAGCTCCACTCTCTTCCTTGGCAATTGACTCTGGCGTCATTGTGGATCTTTCCTCCTCTAGAAAACCCCCAGGGGCCCTCTCCTTGTCCCCCAGCCACCCAGGGCCTTCTTCTCCTCCTCCTCCACCAACCATTTTCAGACTCTTCCAACTTCCCTGGGGCTACTCAACCACTTTGCATAGTGGACACAACAAATCTATGACCAGCCTGCAAAATATCAAGTCTGGGCCTGGTTACCTGTATGTTCCGGGTCCAGGGCGGAGCTCTCCTCCCAGAGCAACAACTGATGATAGCAGAGTGAGTTGACCGGCCAGTCACTTCCTACTGGTGCAGGTACACACCTACCGATTCCTCCACATCTTAGGATAACATGATCAGACGGCCAATCCCCAGGCAGAGAAGGAGGAGTAAGTGTCAGCGGACAACAGACACCTGGCAGACGCAGTGAAGGGACTGCAGCACACTGCTGCAACTTTTTGATCCGAGGATTGAAAGCAATCTTTTACTTGGGAGATTTCCCTGACTGCGCCCTTCGAAATGTTGGTGCTCCGCCACTGGCCGCAAGGCCCCTGTAGGTGCGAGGCCTTAGGCGCCCGCTTAATTTGCATGGTGCCCTCCTGTTTTAAAACATGGTCAATGCATCTCATTGGTGTAAGTGCACTTCTATGTTCTGAATTGTAGGGGCATTGAGTATGGTGCTAGCATGATGAGAGGTTACTGCCTATTTGTGTCCATAAATAATATATAATGTTTTTCTTTTATTTTAGAAACCAGTGATCAGGATGTTGCGGCTCAGCCTTCTCAGGCCCCCTGTAAGTAATGTGGATGTGCTGGTGTGTTGTGTATTAGGTCGAACTTGGAGGAATGATTGTTTGTTTTGTTTTCTTTTGTGGTTGATGTAACTTCAGCAAGAGAGGAGCCTCAGGCAGGGCCGAGTCGCCTGGATCCGGGCCAGGAACAAACTGTTGGCCAAGAAGAGGCCAATTGGTCCGACTCGGATGAGGACCTGGGCTCTCCTCAAAGGGGAAGTAAGTATTCTACATGTGTTTGTGTGTTCAATGTGTCCTGGTAAATATAAGGGCTGTAATATATATATTTTGACATTGGGGTTTTGTAGCAGCTGACATTGAGGATGTTTGTTGTGGAGGACTGGGGAAGAGGGGCCACTGCTTACCCAGTCCACTGTAACTACTACCTTCAATGTTTCCAGACTACTTTCTGTGTGCCTTTATCAAATAGCTTTTGTTCAAGGATTGTATTTGTGTCTTTGTGTTTCTAGGAGATACAACGCCATCCCCCCATGAAGGGACACCATCCCCCCATGTAGGGTCTCCCCCATCCTCCCCCACTCCAGGCTCCCCTGAACTAGTCTGTAAGTACCTAAAATTAGATTCTCACATGAATTGTGTGTGCTAGGATGATGTGTATCTAGGATAATCTAAGTTGGAGTCAAAGCAAGTGTAGTTTTGCTATATGTGACAGGAAGGTTGGTCATGAAACACTCTTGCTTAACCTTCATGTTTGAAAGGTGGTTTTGGGGAGCTTTACAGGACATGTTATCTTTTGTAAGTTATCTCAAGCCACCCTATTCTAAATTGGTGTTAGTTTCTCTACATTGGAAATGGTGTGCTTTGTACTTGTAAATTTTTAGGGGACATTGTAATTTAATCATGTCCTGATTTAGTCAACACTGAAAATGTGTGTTTGTCAATCTTTCATAAATACTCTTCCTCGGTAATGTACCACATTCCAGTTCACAATTTGTGTTCTTTTTGTGCAGTTTCTCCAGAGCCAGCCACGCCATCCACTTCAGGGGCCCCAAAAAAACCTGATGATGGTAAGTTGTGTGCTTTTCCAGTAATGTGTCTACTTAGTAAGTGGAGAAATGCTAACTGTGTATGTCCCCGCTCAGGCTTCAAGTTGTTCTAAAGGCAGCGGGTTCTTTATGTGAATGCATTCTATGCATTAGTATTCCAAGTGATAGGTGTGCATATTCCCCCTAAGACTTACTGGGACCATTTTTTACGGTCCAAATTTTTGCACTAATACTTGTCTGGAACAGACTCCCCCTCCTCCTTAACTGAGGTGACAGCATGCCAATATTGCCTCCTGATGCTGTCACTCCTAATCATTGAGACCATTGGAAGGGAGGGGGGCAAGGCTGGCTCACAGCCTAGTGCCTGAACAGGCACAGGGTGCTTGGCTTCATCTCATGTGCCTCCATAGCAAGCTGCCTGCTGTGGGGTCAAACAACAGGAGGGAGGTGCCTAGAGGTGTGTACAGGGGCCATGTAAAAAGGAGGATTGTTATTTCTCTTGTCCCCAAAAACCTAGAGAGTGTAAGTCTAACCTGATTAGTTTTCCGCAGCCCTCCCAAAATGATATGTTTCCAACACTTAGAACAGGCAGGGCTGAGGCACCAAAAACATCAGAAAAACACAATCAGCACAAAAGCAGGGAGTACGTATCCTTAACGCTACAAGCTTCACCCAGAAGAATGACGCTTGCACTGTACAAATCTGCATCACCACCATATCAATGTCTAAATAAAACTTTCAGGGAAATGTGGAGGGGTAATGAGTGGGTGTTAGAGCGTTTTCATGACTGCGTAACCTACAGTTAGCGTGAGTCCATTTGTTGATAAACTTTTTCTTCTCTCTTAACACAGCTGGGATGGCGGAAAGGAGATCAGGGGAGCAGACACATCTGCTCCGTCCAGAACTGGCCCTCAAAATTCCTAAGGGTGAGTCTCTACTATGTGTCAGGTTCAATCTATAGACAGTAAGAGGGAGAGAGAACGCTCCACAGATTCCAATGGTGATAGAGATAAATGTGTGCACATGTATCGTGTTGACCAATTGAACCCAAAACACCTTACATTCTTCAAAATGATTGCTTGTGTTTACATGCAGAAAAGCATTTTACTTAGCTTTGGTGGAACTGCTACTAACATTCCAAGCCATCTTATGTAACCTTTTGAACAATTTGCTGTGAAAGTTTGAGTTTAAGGTTTACAACAGCAATTTAGCATATTTGCTTCAGAGTGTTGATAAAAGCCAACCAATAGACTCCTAAGCATATTTGTTGAGGCACATTAATTACAATCCTTGTTTGGATCATTTTGCCTAAAACTAATTGTCATGTTTTTTTCTACCCAGGGCACACCCACCTCACCTACGAGGTCCTCCTGGATTATATGAGGTGGTGCGGAGACCGAATTCTATATTTGGAACACCTTTGTGGCGTGGATCCAGACCCTAAGGAGCCATTCGTTAGGAATGTCACACCTTTAAAAAGATCCTAGTATTTTTTTTTTGTGGTTTGTTTACTTATGTTGCACGTTGCAACACAAAGAAATGTCACATTTGTAATTGTTGCCCATTATAAACAAAAATCTAACAAAAAAATCAAAAACAGTTTAAAAAAAAACCCTTTTTTTGGGACCCAAAAAAAAAAAAAAAAAAAAAGCCTTGTTTTTGGCAACCAAAAAAAATATAAAAATTTATAAAAAACCCTTTTTTTGGGGACCCAAAAAAAACAAAAAACAAAAAAAGCCTTGTTTTTGGCAACCAAAAAAAATATAAAAATTTATAAAAAACCCTTTTTTTGGGGACCCAAATAAAAAAAAAAAAAAAAAAAAGCCTTGTTTTTGGCAACCAAAAAAAATATAAAAATTTATAAAAAACCCTTTTTTTGGGAACCAAAAAAACCAAAAAAAAAAAAAAAAAGCCTTGTTTTTGGCAACCAAAAAAAAAATGTTTACAAAAAAGCCTTGTTGTTTTTATGGCAACGGACAAAACCAAAAATGTTTACAAAAAAGCCTTGTTGTTTTTGGTAACAAACTAAACCAAAAATGTTTACAAAAAAGCCTTGTTGTTTTTATGGCAACGGACAAAACCACAAATGTTTACAAATAAGCCTTGTTGTTTTTATGGCAACGGACAAAACCAAAAATGTTTACAAAAAAGCCTTGTTGTTTTTATGGCAACGGACAAAACCAAAAATGTTTACAAAAAAGCCTTGTTGTTTTTGGTAACAAACTAAACCAAAAATGTTTACAAAAAAGCCTTGTTGTTTTTATGGCAACGGACAAAACCACAAATGTTTACAAATAAGCCTTGTTGTTTTTATGGCAACGGACAAAACCAAAAATGTTTACAAAAAAGCCTTGTTGTTTTTATGGCAACGGACAAAACCAAAAATGTTTACAAAAAAGCCTTGTTGTTTTTGGTAACAAACTAAACCAAAAATGTTTACAAAAAAGCCTTGTTGTTTTTATGGCAACGGACAAAACCACAAATGTTTACAAAAAAGCCTTGTTGTTTTTATGGCAACGGACAAAACCACAAATGTTTACAAAAAAGCCTTGTTGTTTTTATGGCAACGGACAAAACCAAAAATGTTTACAAAAAAGCCTTGTTGTTTTTATGGCAACGGACAAAACCACAAATGTTTACAAATAAGCCTTGTTGTTTTTATGGCAACGGACAAAACCAAAAATGTTTACAAAAAAGCCTTGTTGTTTTTATGGCAACGGACAAAACCAAAAATGTTTACAAAAAAGCCTTGTTGTTTTTATGGCAACGGACAAAACCACAAATGTTTACAAATAAGCCTTGTTGTTTTTATGGCAACGGACAAAACCAAAAATGTTTACAAAAAAGCCTTGTTGTTTTTATGGCAACGGACAAAACCACAAATGTTTACAAATAAGCCTTGTTGTTTTTATGGCAACGGACAAAACCAAAAATGTTTACAAAAAAGCCTTGTTGTTTTTATGGCAACGGACAAAACCAAAAATGTTTACAAAAAAGCCTTGTTGTTTTTGGTAACAAACTAAACCAAAAATGTTTACAAAAAAGCCTTGTTGTTTTTATGGCAACGGACAAAACCACAAATGTTTACAAAAAAGCCTTGTTGTTTTTATGGCAACGGACAAAACCAAAAATGTTTACAAAAAAGCCTTGTTGTTTTTGGTAACAAACTAAACCAAAAATGTTTACAAAAAAGCCTTGTTGTTTTTATGGCAACGGACAAAACCACAAATGTTTACAAAAAAGCCTTGTTGTTTTTATGGCAACGGACAAAACCAAAAATGTTTACAAAAAAGCCTTGTTGTTTTTATGGCAACCGACAAAACCACAAATGTTTACAAATAAGCCTTGTTGTTTTTATGGCAACGGACAAAACCAAAAATGTTTACAAAAAAGCCTTGTTGTTTTTATGGCAACGGACAAAACCAAAAATGTTTACAAAAATGAATTGTTTTTGTGAAAACCTTCCAAAAAATGATGTCAAAACATAAAAAATGTTTAAAATGTTTATCTAAATTAAATTTAAGTATGTTGCTCTTTGCAACACAAATGTTACATTGGCAATTTAGTTCATTCTATTATATATTGTAATATATTTTTTGTACGCTACAGTTGGTAGACACCCACATGTGTTATTAAAACATTTATTTTATTACCCAAGTTTTCTTTTTGGTGTACACATCGAATGTCTTTTGTGTTGTATTTGTTTACTTGAGTGGTGTGGTCTGTAATTGTTAGTATGTTGGCTTTGGTTTATGTTAGCCTTGAGACTTGTTTTGAAGCTACATTTGAAGGGAGACCTTTTCTTGGGTCGTTATGTGAACATTGAGTTATCTAAATTTACATGAAATCATATGTTTGGAGATCGAGAAGCACGTGTGTATAAATGCCTACATTAACCAGGGCCATTACTTGGCCACCAACACTCCTAAAAAACCAAAGAGCAAACACAAACTAATCATTTTGCATAAAATTTTATTTCATCCCCAAAAAAAGCACTATAAGAAATCATATTGTGCCACCCTCAAATTTAAAAAAAAAATGGCCCCACAAATTGGCCAATGTAACAATCATTAACAAAACCAAAAAAAAAAAAAAAAAAGAAATTAAGTTGGTGGTGGTGGTGGTGACTGAAGCAGTGTGGTGAGCAATGGAAAGGTTCCTGCCATCAAATGGTGGGCCAATAGTCCCATCTGCTCTGGGGTTAGCCTTAGAGTTCTGGTAAAGTGGCCCATTAGAATCAGATCTTGTGTCTGAGGCTGCTGCTGATGCAGGGTGTTGAACCCTGGAAATGTCCCAGACTGAAGATCTTGTGCCAATAGTCCCATCTGCTCTGTGCTCAGCCTAAGAATTTGGGTAACGTGTGCCATTACCATGAGATGGGATCGTTGCTGCTCCAAGGCTATTTGATGCTGCTGGTGGTGCAAGGGTTGTGAAGATGTGTGGGGAGTGGTGGTTGATTGGTTGTTGTGGTCCACGGTGCGGGGGCAAACGACATGTCGCATTGGTGACAAAAAAGAAGAACGGCCTGGGGAGGAGTGAAGTGATAAAGGTGTGGAGGGAATGTAGTCAGGTGGAAGGGGTACTGTGGAACCAGTGCGCATTGAGGTTGTGCAGGAGGATTGCTCATTGAGGGGTGTGGGAGTCCGAACGGAGTGTGAAGTGCTAGGAGTGGCTACAGGAGGAATTGTCCCATCCCCAGCTGCCTGACAAGTGGCCAACACTGGCATTACCCTCCCACTACCACAACCTGCAGTGGCAGGTGAGTGAGATGTTTGGGAGGGCTCTGCCAATGGGGCATCTTCAGATCCAAACAGGCATTGGCGTGTGGCCAGCACCTGAGTGTCAACACTTTGCCGATCCCGTTGATGCTGGTCTGCTAAACTTACCAAGCTGTTACGCATATCCTGTTGAACCTGTAACATATCCTGGTGAACCTGTACCATTGTTGCTACAGATTCCTGTATGAGCCCGAGCAGACGTACTGCCTCAGTAGATTGCTGAGTACGCCTCCTTAACTCATTTTGGACCTGATACTCATCAAGCAGCCTCTCGGCTACATCCAGCATAGATGGACGAAGTTGGGTAGGTGACAATCCCTCTGCATCTAAGGCTACCTGAAAGCAGAAGAAATAGACCAAATCATTATCAAACATCATGACTAAATATTTCAGATTAGTTTGACAACTTAACACCCCAAGCAGAACGTTGAAAAGTTTGATGTGCTTCTAATGAGTACTTGTTCATTGTAAGATTATCCAAGCTAGCAACACTTCTGATAATGGGTACATATTATATTGGTAGGACTAATATGACAAAGGCAAAAAAGATTCAACATGAAGGTGTTCCCAATTAACCCTGGTGTGGTAGGTTGTTTATGCTTTTGGTAAATCTGTTACTACACCAATGACTTTATACATCTACGTATGTTGTCTAAAATCTTGCCATCAATCGGCTAGAGGACAACCCAACCAAACGATACCCATGAATTTGGACCTGGAAAATCAAAGACGGGCCGGACTTTAAAGATCCTGGATGTTTTTGGAACATTAGTGGCACACCAAATTATAACATAATTCCCTGATGTTCAAGATAGAACTCTTGTTGTGCTGGTGCATCGTCAGAATGTCATAGCACTAATTTAACACACACAATGTAAGCCACATCTAGTCCAAAATCAATGCTACCATTGAAATGTTACATGTGCACCTTGTTCCCTTATATCACATACCACAGCACTGGATGCAGAATCGTCGCCAGCTCCTGATCCAACTCCAGCTGCAACGTCAAGAGGGGCCTGATGTTCTTTTAAAAAAAAAAAAAAAAAACATGTTTAGTACATAACCTTAGTCAGTAATGATTATGGCCAGATTGCCCTCCTAGCTTCATGAATGAAGCATTGAGGCCAAACATTCAAAAGTGCTTTCCTGGGCTCATAGGACACTTGCTAAACCCTCCCAAAGGTTAAGAAGGCTTGGTCTGCCTACTAATGACGGCACCCATTAATGCTGTCAACTGTGTTTTGCAGGGTAAACATCTAAAAGGCAACACTCTTTCCTAAGAAAAAACATGTGTGTTAATGGGGTTAATAAGATTCAAAAAAACATTATTTGACTAGACATACCAACACCTTCCTCCAGGCCTAGCTGCACTGGGTGTGTTCCCTGCTGCGGATCTTCTGTAAAGGACATAGCAATATGAGCTATCTTGGCCAAAAAAAAACATCTACATTGTTTGGCACAGTATGATATTGGACCTACCAGGAGGAGGGTCAGCACTGATGTCAACACCTGTGAGTCCGTCTGGTTCGCCAAGCTGCATGGGCTGTGGAGGGGCTGAGATCCGTGCTACAGATGAACAAATTGCAGGTTGGGGAAAACAAAAAAAGGACAATTGGAAGGGCAAGTATCACATTCTCTTAATGTCACACATAGGATAGTAGTTAATCTTTTCCAAACAACTCACACAATTGACATCCAAGATAATATCCTACCTCGGTGCAAAGCATCCGAATCTAAGTCCTCTCTGGGAAAGATGGTATCGGGTCCTATGATGTTCAAGAAAGGTAATTGATAATCCCAGAGAGAACTTCGTGCACGTTCATCCAGCCGACCTTGACGGTCATAAAGACCCTCCGCAGCCCATGCAATTAGCTTCTTCCGAACGGACCCACAGATGTCGTTGACCTTCTTCCGCACACTGTCACGGTGGCGAGGTGCTTCACCCAGTGCATTTACAGCATCCCGGATTTCATCCCACAATCTGTTCTTCTCTGTTACTGAGTAAGACGCGGCCCTGGTCCCATGTATCGCCTGATATCTGGCCATATAGGCGTGGACCAGGGCACAGCACTGATTGTGGGTGAAACGGGGAAGCCGGGTTAATGTGGACAAGCTGACTCTGGTGGACGGACCCGCTCCAGGACTACTGTCAGAAGAGCCAGCTTGTCCACTTGGTGTGTTAACACCTCCCCCGGCTTCCTCCTCCGGGATGGGGATGGTGGACTCCCTCATGGATACAGCTGGAGCCTCCCTCACACCAGAGCCAGACGATCTGCCCACCCTGCCCCCCCTGGCCCCCCTGGCCCCCCTGGCCCCCCTGGCCCCCCTGGCCCTTCTCATCCTTCCAGTGGGTGGGGCCATGGGAGCACGAGGTGGGCAGAGAATCTGGCTGTCCAGCAGCAGCAAAGAGCCCCAAACTCCTAAATCTGAAATGACAAAAGAGAAAACAGAAAAAACAGGATTTGCAGATTGCTCTTCATATACAGTATAATTAGTGAACAGTTACAGAACACACTTACCTAATGGCACAAACAGACTTGGTCGTGGTGGTGGTGGTAGTAGTGGGCAAAGAGCAGAAGAGGCTGCAAAGAAAAGGAAAAAAAAAAACACATAAGAAAACTCATAGGGGTACAAATCACACGAGGCCCTCCAAACACTTACCTAATGGCACAAACACAGTGGTGGTGGTGGTGGTGGTGGTGGCAAAGAGCAGAAGAGGCTGCAAAGAAATGTAAAAAAAAAACACATAAGAAAACGCATAGGGGTACAAATCACACGAGGCCCTCCAAACACTTACCTAATGGCACAAACACAGTGGTGGTGGTGGTGGTGGTGGTGGCAAAGAGCAGAAGAGGCTGCAAAGAAATGTAAAAAAAAAACACATAAGAAAACGCATAGGGGTACAAATCACACGAGGCCCTCCAAACACTTACCTAATGGCACAAACACAGTGGTGGTGGTGGTGGTGGTGGTGGTGGTGGCAAAGAGCAGAAGAGGCTGCAAAGAAATGTACAAAAAATACACATAAGAAAACTCATAGGGGTACAAATCACACGAGGCCCTCCAAACACTTACCTAATGGCACAAACACAGTGGTGGTGGTGGTGGTGGTGGTGGTGTTAAAGAGCAGAAGAGGCTGCAAAGAAATGTAAAAAAAAAACACATAAGAAAACGCATAGGGGTACAAATCACACGAGGCCCTCCAAACACTTACCTAATGTCACAAACACAGTGGTGGTGGTGGTGGTGGTGGTGTAATCCTTTATAGGCAAAAGGAGGCTGCAAACATTAAACATACATGAGAAATCGCATGACCTACATACGTGCACATAATAAATTACAGTTATCAGGAAAGCAAAAATGGTGTCTTTGGAAGCTGGGAAGGTAAGGGGGCAGGTTTAGATGCCAAATCTAGACTGCACACCTTTAACAAACATGAGAAAACACATGTCCAAACCACATGCACATGGGGCCAACTGCCAATGATTAAAAGACACTTGAGGGGTTCCCAAGCTATTGTGGGTTGGAGGGGATTCACCATAGACAACTTAAGCACACCCAAGATAAGTACAAATTGTCTCCTTCCTTTTTTTTGGGAGAGAGAGATACAATTGTCTTACCTCCAGATAATGTAGGTTGTGGGTCACAGGGTCTTGCTAGCACATAAGAAACATCGATCTATAACATCCAGCAGCCATATTGGCCATGTGCTCCTTTTATAGCTGGCTCACAGGTGTGATAATTAGCGGCCGTTTCTATATATATCTGCGCATTCGCGAATTTGCGCGTTCAAAATGGAGGACGATATCCCAGACGCATTAGATGGTGCAATGCTGGCATTTATTGGTGCCTTGTTTGAGGAGGCCCTGGCACAGGAGGCAGCAGAAGGTGGGGAAGCTGCAGCAGCAGCAGCAGCAGCACCTTCAGCAGCAGCACCTCCAGTCCGTGTGCCCTTACCTCGCCAGCCACGCATTTTTGCTCCAAGGATCTATTTGGACAAGCTGCGGGATTCTGATGTCAGGAGGAAGTTCCGGCTCGAGCGAGGAACTATTCTACACCTCTACCAGCTCATAGCAGAGAAAATTGACCCGGACACACAGCGCGGCCATGCGGTGCCCGGCATGGCCAGATTGCTGGCCACTTTGTATATTTTAGGGCGTGGCAGCTTCCAAGCCACTTCGGGAAGTATCATGGGCATTAGCCAGCCCACAGTTTCAAGGGTGTTCATGTTGGTCATTAATGCCATAGTGGATATAGTGCCCAATTTTATCCACTGGCCACAGAATGAAAATGAGTGGAATGAAGTCAAGTTGGGTTTCTACCGGCGGGCACACATGCCGCAAATCCTAGGGGCAATCGATGGCACCCACATAGCCATTAGGCCCCCAAGGAGCCACGAAAGTGAATACCGGAACCGCAAGCAGTACCACTCTGTGAACGTCCAATTAGTGTGTGACGCCAAACAGCGCATCATGAGTGTCAACACTGGTCACCCAGGGTCGTGCCATGATTCCAGTATGTTAAGAACAAGTACTCTGTACGAGGTGTTTGAAAGTGGACAAATGCCCGAAGGGTGGCTTATTGGTAAAGTATTTTGTCTTAACAACATAAACTGTAAGATTACATAGACATAGGAATAAGCTACATCGGTGTACACCCTGATTTAAGCAAAGCCTACCTAAAATGGATGTGTTATTAGTTGTCAGGCTGTTCACACACAACCAGATCAGCAGCTTAGCAGCTCACAAAAGAAAGATTTGCAAAGTTGTCTTTGAGTCCAATGAAGGTGGTTAACCAATGTGTAAATGGTGTCCTCTAGCCACCCAAAGAAAACCTACAAATGATTCCAATGGTATTGCCATATCCCCAAAGTACTTTGCATAAGTGAGTCAATATTGGTTTCCTCACTCTAGTTGCAGATATATTCCAGAAGTAAGACCTAGGCTAATGTAATAGGAACAGAATAGGGGCCAAGTTGTAACTTGCAAGAGAAACCCACCACTTTGTGTGTCCTTTTTCCCATTTGTATTAGTGATTTAGGCAGTTAGACAGAGTTGAGATGTTTCATATGATTTTTTGCAAACAGACGAGCAGGTTGTTTAGTAAAATGCCTAATTGTCTCCCATTTTGAGGAGTCATCTAAAGTCACATGATATGAATAACTAATGTATATTTTTCTTATTTTTCAGGGGATGCTGGTTACCCGCAGCTGACGTGGCTGATGGCTCCAATCAGGTACCCCCAGGGCCCAGCAGAGAGGAATTACAACAGGGCCTTGCGGAGAAGCCGGAGTATCATTGAGTTGACCATAGGTCTTCTCAAGTCCCGGTTTCTCTGCTTGGCCCGGCCTGGGGGTGAACTCCTGTACTCTCCTACAAAGGCTTCCAAGATCATCCTGGCGTGCTGCGTGTTGCACAACATGTGCGTTGCCCGGGATGATTCTTGGGAGCTGACGGAGGAGAGGGAGCCAGAGGTCCGTCAGCCGGCGGCCCCCAGGCGGCGGAGCACCGCTGCCGGTATGGCCACCCGGAATACCCTGGTTGCTAGCCACTTTACATGTAAGTACTGTAACCGGTCAAGATAGGGCATGTGTATTAATTAGCTAGTTAGCAGAGGTGCCACTCACAGGGAGACAGAGGGTGATTATCATCTGCCAATGACACTTGCCATTGTAGATAAAGTGTAGTCAACATTGGTAAAATTGTGTTACTTGAGCAAAAACATGCACCTCTAACCATAAACATGTTGGTATTGTGAATAGTGTAAAGGGCTGAGAAGAGCTGGCAGGTGTTTATTTGTGTCTATGCCACCTGTGTAGTTATTGATAACATGAACGGCTGCTTGGTATCTTATGGTGTTGTAATTTTCCAGAACATCAACATCTTGGAATCATGGCACGTACCATGGGAAGCCTGTGGTGATGGGCTGTCTGGCGTCACAGGTGTGTATTCAAATGTTTACATTAATGATTTCTGGTTTGTGTAAGTTGGCATAAAATGTGTTATTTCACTCGTGATGTCGAAATTAAATGAAGTTCAGAATGAAGCAAACAGGCATTAAGATGTGATTTTCATAATGAAATGTCTTATCCTTTGTTTTATTTTTCCAGGAGTGGTACTGCTTGCGGGTGTAGGTGGTAGAAACCCACCTTGATGGACTCCACTCATTTTCTTTTGTGGTCAGTGGATATTTGGTAAGGCACATGGCCAATGACCAACATGAACACCCTGGAACTTCGAAAGTGGCTTGGAAGCTGCCCAGCAACCTTGCCATGCCTGTCCCCTATGAGCTGGTAGAGGTGCAGAATGGATTCTGAACTCTGCCGGAAGTTGTGGAAGACATCAGAATCCCGTAGCCATGGAGCAAAGATCGTGGTCTGGCGCTGTAAAGGCACACGGACTGGAGAGTGACAATATTCTTTTGCTGCATCCCTCCTTCTGCTGTCATTCTCAAATAAATAAATACATTAGAATTGAACATGTGTTTTTTTGTTTTGTGTGGGTGCCTACAGACAAAAGGGCCATCCACACTGTAAGATTTAGAGAAGACTTTATCCTTCCGATTGACATTTTCTATGTAGTGCAAGGGCCTGCCTGATTGCATCCAAATTGAAAGTGTTGAGGTTTGAGCTTCTATTATATGGTTTGGTTAAGTCTACAGGAAAAAGTCTAGACAAATTGTTAGTGTATGGCCCATTAAGCTGCCAAGGCCGGAGTTTTGCACTTTGCATGCTGCTTGTACTGGTGATGTGAGGGGTTGTAATGTAGAGTAGGGATGTGACAGTGTTGTGTTGAGGTGTGAGGCAAATGTAGTGTTGGACTATGAGGGCCTGTGTTGTTGAAATATGGAGAGAGTCCAATATCAGACACCTATGTTTATTGGTCAAGAAATTGTAAGAACCATGGTAAATATGTAAAGAATTGCATCTCGATAAAACTAGGACCACACTCATAAAATCAAAATTGTGTTGTTTCCATTGATGTGCTTGAAATTTGGGTAGGACACCCCCCTCCCCCCCCAAATTCAAGATAGTTTAAAAAAACTGTTTAAAAAAATGAGAGTGAAAAGAGATCCCAAGTGTAGTGATGTGATTTGAACCCATGACGTTGTGAACTGCAGTGAAGTTGCAAAGCACTTAGCTATTGTGCAGAATAAAGCTGTATGGTGGAAAAAATGGAGTGTGTTAAGGCTAAAAAGCACATATAGCTAAAGAACTAAACATTGTATGGAATGTGGGAAGAAGACCATGGTAAAATTGTGAGGTTTCATCTTGCCCTGAAGTAGGGTAGGGGTTTGGTCACTTGCCTTTGGTACTTTCCTTCATAAGATCGATTCGACACACAGACAAGATCAAAAAAACACTTAAAATGGTGTAAGCTTGCAAGCGCTTCTGAGTGTAACATTATTTAGCAATATATATGATGTAATCCGTTCCATTTTAGCAATATAAACAAAAAAAGAAAATAAAAAAAGTAGGTGGAGATGGTAAGCCTCGAACCTACAGCAGAGGGAGATGAATTACAGACATGTGATGTGTGCACTAATCCACTAGCCCACATCGCTATGTGAAACTGCTATAAGCAGGAAGACATAAGTTTGCGAATTGGCGAAGCCGCGATCGTAAGTGAATCCCGCTGACGGCGGAATTCATTATTGCTGTTTTACTCGCCAATTCGCCGCAGCGCCAGTTAATTGATTTGAACGCGGCGAAACTGAAACACGTCATAGATGTTTGAAGCTGCAGTTTCTTTAAATCCGGCCCTTAGTGTCTCCAGTCCTCTATGTGGCTTATGCTGCACCCACTCTGCTGACATCACTATGATGCATATTACAGCTGAAGATGCTTCTTGCCAGAGCAAAGCCAGGATATCAATTTGAAATAACGTTCTGGTTCCATATATCTCTAGTAGTAAGATATTCCCAGCAGAATTCCCAGATCTGCCCAACTGCAGAGACCTTTACAAAGCCAAGAAAAGGCATTGTCTATTCTCTATTATGTAAGATAAGCAATGTGAGAGCGCCAACCCACCATTGATGCCTGGTGGCAAGGATTAGACAAACAAAAACTACTTGTGGGGAAATCTTGCTTCAGGGGTTATAAAATATATAAAACTCCAGTGATTCTACCCTTCAATACCCAGCCAAAACTGAAATATCAGTTTTAGAAGGAATCAGCTTTGTGTACATTCTCATCTGAAATGGGGTTATACGGTGGGTTAAGTGCATCCAAATTTTGTAAAGGAAAGGAATTTTTGTTTTCTGTACTGTGTTCATTTTATTTATTACAGGTAGTTATATAGCGCCAAAATTTAGTACATTCACTTCAGTCCTTGCCCTCAAGAAGCTTACAGACTAAAGTTTCCACCACATATGCATACATACATAATAGGGCCAATTTAGGCAGGAGCCAATTACCTTATGAGCATGTCTTTGAAGTGTGTTAAGAAACCAGAGTACTGAGAGAAAACCTACATAAGCACAGGGGGAACATGCAAATCCCATGTAAGTAGTGCTGTTGGGAGACAAAAGTGATAACCACTAAGCTACTGTGCTGCCATTCGTGCCAATATTTTCATTTGGCCATTATTATTGGCACAATCACATGCAAATACAGGGACTATCACTTGCAAATCATTTCTTTTGCCAGAAGTAACATTTTTATGCAATTTTTGAGTGCAATTAGATACCTTTTTCTGCATTTTTTAAGCCCAGAGGAAGGGGATCATTGGCCTCTGAAATGCATTGGCTGGCTTTTGTTTCCCTATTGCTACTTGTGGTATTATTAAAGGTCTTTGGACTCTTGAAGACTGTTTGGCACTTTTTGACATTTTTGCACTATAATTTCTTGTGTTGAGTGGCCCCCACTTCCTGACTTTATGACTAGATGCCAAACCTATGTCATTAGGTTCAACCAATGTCTCATTCTCACAGGTTGAAGCTCTGCATTCAAAGCCTCGCCACCACCTTCCCTTGCATTGGTTCCCATGTGTAGTTTTCACTGGGCAGGTTTAAAAATATACTATTATATATTATATATACTATTTTATTTTTTTTAATTTTTTGTTATTGCTGTGAGCAAATATTGCATAAACAAGGATCATTGGCAGACTAGAATGGTGCAAAAAATTAGGAGCTGTGATTTCTTACATGTGTCTTCAGTAACAGAGTGCAAAGAGCAACGAGGACGCACAAAGGGCAACCATATAGTTTTATTAATGGAGCTTAGAACTCTGATTGGCTGCTATAGGCTGCTGCACTTTCCACTTACCTTTCTGCTTTATGAGTACCTAAGCATTGTTCTAAAGAGGATAAAATATTTGGAGATTATTTCCCTACTTCTTAGAACATTAGATATTATTTGTACTTTGTTAGGCCTTAATACTGTAATTTCACAGTAATATATTAAAAACAGAATATACTGATGAATTCCCATCAGATCAGGGCTGTCATAGCATAACTCTTCTGGGTTTTGATATAAAGCGTGAAAAGAGACTCCATATTATTAGAAAAAGAGTGCACTGGTCCATGACTTTATCAAAGTGAAAAACATTTATTGTTAAAAACAAATATTACCCTTACATATTGCAAAGGGAGTGGCAGGCTTGTCAATGGCCAAGCTGGCGGCGAATACTTATCTGCAGTCAGCGGTACTGCTGTCCAATGGAGTCTATGGCTCCTGCTTTATCAGTCCTAGGTAGATGGAAAGCCTCCATGTTTTGACCTAACCAGTGTGATCTGATTTCCATTTCCGTAGAACACAGAGGTGACTACAGGAAAAGCTGTAATACACCAACTTCCTGTTAGCAAGGGTTGCTAGCAACACATTTTGCCATGTAGGCATATTTATAGGCTACTTACTTGTAAGTAATAACAGTATATAAAAGGAGAGATATGCAAATCTAAATATGTAGGAAAATAATCTGTTATCTATCTATTAATTTTGGAAAGTTTTACAGAACCAAGGCTGTGGTCACTAATTTATTTACACCAATAAAAAGGCAACTTGTGTTTAATAGACGCTTTTGATGCATCTTGTTGAGCCTTCCATTGGTGTAATAAAAGGCAAGGACAAAAACACTTTTGAACCAGGGTCTAAACCATACTGATATTAAAAAAAATGCAAAAGAAATGACTATCAAATATGAAGACAATCCATAAATAAAAATGGGGATTTGCTTGTTTATTATGTATTCGGTCTGACCAGACTTCTGGGGTTGAGCACCCCACCCCCCACACACACCTGTACTCTATCAGTGTCCACTATCAAGTAGATATAGGAGGAGTCCCTCGTAGTGCAGTTGCACATCTCTCCCAGCAAGGAGTGTTATCTCCAAGGGCTATAGAGGCTGGATTCATCCTTTTTTATGGATAGTGTACGACCCACTGACAATGGGGTACTTTGACGTAGTGGTGGGCTTGAGCACGATATGGCCATATGGTGGGACCAAATCCCCATTTTTATTTATGGATTGTCTCCATATTTGACAGTCATTTCTTTTGCATGTGTGCGCTATTCTTTTTTAATAAACCATACTGATGAGGGCCTGAAAACAGATGCTACACTGTGAATCTCTTGCTTTTGTAACATTTGGCTTCAGTACTTCACATCAAGCGAAGGACACTGACCAAACCATGAGGTCAGCAACTTTTCCTAGGTGGATGATGCAATCCTAGGGTGACTTTTTAACCCATCACATCCAACAAAGCTGATAAGCCCTTTGCAAGAAGCAAATACTGAGATTCATCTTACTAGTGGTGACCGTTGATTTGGTGTGTTCAGTGTCTGCGATTATTGTTACAGCTCTGGCCTTTATTGAACAAGACCTGCCTGTGACACACAGCTCTTTCTCTTTTCAAAAAGAAAGAAAAAACTTGTCTATTTTCATGCAGATTGTAACCTTTCACCCTGATGTTTTGTTCATTCCCAGGGGAGCTCAGAGGATAGAAAATGGTGAACTCTGACTTGTGCTTGCTGGGGCAGAGGTTTTCTGGAGATACGATCTATAGGTGCTTAACTCCGTACACTGCAGGGGTTGGCTGCTTATTTCTTGTGGACCCACAGTGAAATGTAAAAAAGTGTTTTTCTTTCTTTTCAGCTAGAGCCTAATGACATTGGCACCTTTATACATAAAATGAAGACATATACCTGTGCCTAAGCACAGCTGGTCTTTTGTAGTTTCATTTTGCTATACTTCTGGTTTTGGTTTGAAACCATATCCTGCGTTAGTTCAGGGATGAAATGTTGGCTTACCAACAGCAAATTAATTCTTACAAACAAACTTCTAAAATATGTATACTATAGCTAGGGAAGATCTGCTTTGTGTTCCTCTTTTCTTTGAACTTGGCCCAAGTATTCTTTGGCAGGTATGAGGTCTACTTTTAAAGGTCAAGATTATTATTTTGCTGTGTTTTTTTTTTCATGGGAAATACATTTTCAAAGGTTCTCCCTGCTTATAAAGTGGCTCAGGGCAATTCCTTCTCTTGTTCCAATCTAACTAAAATAAGGTGAAAATAGCACAACCATACGTAGCTGTAGGAAAAATCACAAGTTAATAAAAGGGGTTGATTTACTAAAATTGGAGAGTGCAAAATCTGGTTCGACTCTGCATAGAAACCAATTAGCTTCCAGGTTTTCTCGTTAAAGCCTAATTGAACAAGCTGAAGTTAGAAACTGATTGGCTACCATGCACACCTGCACTAGATTGTACACTCTTTAGTTTTAGTAATTCAACTCCTTTGTCACCAAAATGGCAATAAATAGGAGTGCTTATATGACATTTTTTTCCAGTGGAAGAAGACTGTAGAAGTAACTTTCAACCTCAATGGGACCCAGTGTTTTTTTTTCAGTTTCAACTTGTTTACTGACTTCCATATTGTAGCTTTCAATGTTTAGATATTTGAGGAAAATGTGGTGCTAAAAAAGAGCAGAATATTGGATGAAAACATATTTAAGGAAATTGTATTAAGAGGTTAATGGAATGCCATGTGCACTGGCATATGGATGCCAATGCAGATCTCTTTCTGAAAATGTCAGTTACCTGGCTGTCCTGCTGATCCAGATTGTCTTCTGAGACACTGATCTGGAACAGGTATTCCATTCAAGAGTTCTGACTTGATGAGCAGAATGCTTGTTCCAGGTCAGCAAAGTCTGCGGCAGCCAGGCAGCTAGCATTTTCAGAAGAAAGTCAACAATGTAAGCCAACATATTTCGTTTCCCAATATATGGATGTTTTTCAGATAGATAGATAGATAGATAGATAGATAGATAGATAGATAGATAGATAGACAGATAGACAGATAGACAGATAGACAGATAGATAGATAGATAGATAGATAGATAGATAGATAGATAGATAGATAGATAGATAGATAGATAGATAGATAGATAGATAGATAGATAGATAGATAGATAGATAGATAGATAGATAGATAGATAGATAGATAGATAGATAGATAGACAGATAGATACATAGATACAGAGCAGACTTTGAGAAGTTATGAAATCTTTCTTTTTTGTTTTCTTCCTTCTTTTCTTCTTTGACCTCTCCGTTCCATCCTTCCTTACTTTCCCTTTCCCTACTTCAGCCATTCTTCCCTCCCTTAGTTTTTCCCCCTTTCCTTACATCCTCCATCCCTTTCCCTCTCCATTCCATCCTTACTTTCCCTTTCCCTACTTCAGCCATTCTTCCCTCCCTTAGGTTTTCCCCCTTTCCTTACATCCTCCCTCCCTTTCCTTCTCCATTCCATCCTTCCTTACTTTCCCTTTCCCTACTTCAGCCATTCTTCCCTCCCTTAGTTTTTCCCCCTTTCCTTACATCCTCCCTCCCTTTCCCTCTCCATTCCATCCTTCCTTTCTTTCCCTTCCCCTACTTCAGCCATTCTTCCCTCCCTTATTTCTTCCCCCTTTCCTTGCATCCTCCCTCCCTTTCCCCCTCCATTCCATCCTTCCTTTCTTTCCCTTTCCCTACTTCAGCCATTCTTCCCTCCCTTAGGTTTTCCCCCTTTCCTTACATCCTCCCTCCCTTTCCTTCTCCATTCCATCCTTCCTTACTTTCCCTTTCCCTACTTCAGCCATTCTTCCCTCCCTTAGTTTTTCCCCCTTTCCTTACATCCTCCCTCCCTTTCCCTCTCCATTCCATCCTTCCTTTCTTTCCCTTCCCCTACTTCAGCCATTCTTCCCTCCCTTATTTCTTCCCCCTTTCCTTGCATCCTCCCTCCCTTTCCCCCTCCATTCCATCCTTCCTTTCTTTCCCTTCCCCTACTTCAGCCATTCTTCCCTCCCTTAGTTTTTTCCCCCTTTCCTTACATCCTCCCTCCCTTTCCCTCTCCCTTCCGGCCTCTATTCCTTAATCCCTTTTTGCCTTCCTTTTTTTATCTCTCTACCTTCCTTACTTCTTTCCCCCTTCTTTCTCTCCTCCCTTCCCCTTTCTTTTTTTTACTGTTCATCAAAAGGATACTGTTTCTTATTGTATGATACTGAGTATTACCGCTACACTCTGCTTTATTTAAGTGGTTGCTTACTATTCCATACCTACAATGGCAAGTTTTCCTCTTGAAAGATGCATTTAGGTTGTATACATGCTTTTCTCATAATCATTCCCTGCTACTGTTGAGATGCTCAAGACCTCACAGCACTCCTAAGCTGCCCTGGAAAAGATACATTGTATGACAAGAAGTGTCCTGAGAGCAGTGACACAATGCCATTAGGTTTCATTCATTGGTCCTTGAACAGCCACCATGCATTGTCCATGTAGATGACCTGTTTGGAAGCTATAAACACATGGAGCCAAAATGCTATGAAAACCTCTGCTGCTGGTGAGGTTTTAATTTCTTGTGAGCATGAGATTTAACTGCTTGTTGCCAATTGAAAATGGCATGTTACAGATGAGGCACTTGTCAACGTGGGGTTAAATTTCATGCTCACGGTGGTAACAATTTCACATGTAGTTCAGCCATTTTTACAAAATTGGCTACTTATGTTTTTAGTGTTAAACCAACAACAATTATAAGGTAATGTTTACTTTTCAAAGTTATTTACTTCATTTTTTTGATCACCGTTGCACTTTAGGGAACTTTTAAAAATGATTTATTGTCCTCCTAGTAGAGCTGTATGTTTAGTACAGCAACCCAAAAAAGAAAAAAGTCCAGCGTACTAAAGTTATGGATGAGAGCCCTGGACCTTGTTATTTTTAGGTTGCTGTACTGGACACTTACTTACCATGAGCACCGAGAACCGCTGCTTTGATATCACAGGTAAGAAGTGTGGGATCTCTAAATACGAACTCCTAAATATGCGCTAATCTGAGCTTCCTCCAGAGTTACTAACGGTTAGCGCCACACATCCGTTTTAACCGTATGTTTCCTTGCATACTGGTGCTCTATATATATGTTTCCTAAAAACAACAAATGCAATAATATAAAGGCCGGATAAAGCATTTAGTGCAGTGGTCCTCAACCCTGGTCCTCAGGGCTTACTAACAGGCCAGGTTTGCAAGATAACTGAAATACATCCCAGGTGATATAATTTGCTCCTCAGTGATTGCAGTACTCTAGTCTGCAACTCCCCAAGGTAATACTTAAAATCTGGCCTGTTAGTAGGCCCTGAGGACCGGAGTTGAGGACCACTGATTTATGACACTTTTCCACTGCAAGTACCGGCTCGGCTCTACCGCATGGTAAGGTGTTGGAACGGTTCGGTACGGTACGGTATGGTTTGCTTTTCCACTAAAGTAGTACTAAAGTTAAGTGGGTGGGATAACAACGGGGTGGGTGGGATTCTCTGACTAATCAGTGGCTAGTAGTGACTGCATGCAAAGGATTGTGGGATATGGTACCGGGTATGGTACCTCTTGGAACCACAATCGAATAGGTACTGTTTTTGAGAGCCGTACCGTTCGGTTCCATGCAGTGGAAAAGCGCCGCTGTACCGTACCGAACCGTTCCTACACCATACCATGCGGTACCAGCAGTGGAAAAGCACAAAAGCGAGCCAAACCGTTCGGTTCCATGCAGTGGAAAAGCGCCATTAGTGTACCATAACTATTTTGGTAGTTCAATTTTTTATTAGAGGTCTGTACTTCTGACCAAAAAGAGGGACAATAGAAGAGGAAAGAGGCACAGATGGATTTGGCGCCAAATAAGAAGCAATCCCTCCAAAGGAGAAATAGTTGGGAGCTATGAATTGCTAGAGGTTTTATCTATTTCTTTAGGGCTTATTCACACAGGCACAAAGAGCCATACACCGTGAAAAACAGGCACATATCTGCACCCAGAAGTGACAGGTATTTGCGTACAGCCATCTGTGCAAATCAATGACAGGTTGCAGCTGTACGCTGGTAACCACCCATTTGGGTGTTCCATCCCTGTACAGTAAAAGCTCTGATGGGCTTCTACCAGAGTACAGCTATAGCCAGTCATTGATTTTTACTGGTGTCTGTGCGCAAAGACTTGTCTCTACCGAGCACTCGTTTTCCATGGTATGCTGCTCTCTGTGCACATGTGAATTTAGCCCTTAATAGGGAAAGTACAGCGTGTGTGAGAACTGAGAATACATTTTTGACATATTATTTATATGTTTACTTGACAGTAATTTTAGGTGTTACTTTATTATTTACTTCCTCTCATGTTTTTTTTTTTGATTTCTAGAAATGTATAAACAACCCTCTATTAATATCAGTATATCACAAAATGAAATCAGCAACCTTGCTGAGATGAAATCTATATGCATCTGGAAATATTCCCTGGAATTCATAAAAGACTGGTGCAGACAGATTTTGCAATAGTGTCTCTCATACATTCTAAAAGTGGCGCAGCGTGCACCAACTTTATGTTACTGTCTAGAACTTGAATTTGGTGCATGCTGCACCACTTTTTTAGAACATACTTTTGCAGAATCTGGGGGAGATTTACTAAAACTGGTGAACACAGAATCTGATGTAGCTGTGCATAGTACCCAATCAGCTTCCAGGTTTTATTATCAAAGCTTAATTAAACACGCTAAAAATTAGAAACTGACTGGATACTATGCACAGTTGCACCAGACTTGGTGTGCACCAGTTTTATTAAATCTACCCCACTGTCTTTGCCAATTTCTCTCTCTGTACACCAAAAAGAATTGGTCTTTATTAGCTCCACCTCAGAAAGATTTAAACTGCCAGTATTTTATTTTGAATTTGGTGCAGGTATTGCGCCACAATGTAAAAGTGGCACATTTTAGAACAACCTGAATTTGGTGCACTAGTCGCTGTCAGAACCAAAAGTGTTGCAAATACTTAATGAATTTGGCCCAATACATTAACAAGAGAGATTAACATAAAAAAAAAGTGGTGCCGCAGCTTTATTGAATTCCCCCCCCCCCCCCTATTGATTGTTTTTAATTAGTCTCACAAGACTAATAGCCTTAAGCCGGGTACACACTATTAGTTTTTTTGGGTTGAATAAAAAAAAATGTCAGCCCCGGTCGGAGCCGCTGTACTAACGATCCAATGTTAGTACAGCAATCTCCCCTCACTGAGCTGTTGTGTGTGTTCTGGCAGCGGAAAAGCCTCCCCTGCCAGAACACTCCAGTCAGTGCTTTCAGTCATTGGCTGAGAGCACTAACCGGGAGCCAGTCGGCTGCTAGTTTTCCAGCATGCTCGCCTAACAGAAGCTGACCAAACAGCCGGCTTCTGTCAGACCGGCTGCCTTACACATTGGGCATTCAGCCCATGTGTATGGGGTTTTACACTGAGAATTTGAAAATAAGTACTCAATTATGGTGCTACATTATTAAGCAGTATGCTGTGTATGTAATGAGGAAATATAGTTGGCCTTATTTACCCATATAGTTACCAACTATTCATCAAATCTATTTTTAAAGTAATTTACATACACATCTATTTGTTGCAAATTCTTATATAGCACCGTCAATTTACATATATATTGTACAATCACATCTGTCCCTGCCCTCAAGGAGCTTACAATCTAAGGTCCCTTACACAAATTCATACGTACACATAGCAGGGCCAAGTTAGCCAGGGGCCAATTAAACTACCAGCATGTCCTTGGAGAGTGGGAGGAAACTGGAGTACCCGGAGGAAACCCACGCAGGCACAGGGAGAACATACAAACTCCAGCCAGGCTGTGCCATGGTTGGGATTCAAACCAAAGACCCCAGTACTGGTAGGCGAAAGTGCTAACTATTTAGCCACTGTGCTACCCATTGTGATCATTTAAATAAAAAAAAATGCTTACATTTACTTTGCTCCTTTCGATAGCCAACATTTGTGCTTAGGTATACTTGATACGTACTCATCAAAGGGTCTTTTTAGAAATATATCATTTCTTTTGTGACCGCAGCTAGAGTCATCCAGCTGCTTTTACTTGGGGTGAATTCATTTCAATGCTGCACACTGTGCTCAGGTGTGATTACCGCACTTAGCAGTAATAGTATGTACTGCAACGACATTCACAGTAGAGATAAATTATCTGTAATGTGATCACAGGTAACGAGTGTCAAATGTGCTAAAATGTAAATACAGACTAGCACAAGGAATGCATCCCGGTTGCCATTCTACGCATGCTGTTAGCTAGTCTAAATGTGCAAAGATTTATTTAACAGAAGGTTTAAAGTATACTTTTTCCCAATTATATTTTTGCTTTTATGTTTTTAGTGCAGTATGACATAATGAAAGGAAAAATTTGATTGGCCAATGTGCTTGCCAGGAACACTTTGATGTATCAGGTGTAGAAGCATTCAAGTGGAGAGCCTGTACATTTGAGCCAAAAAGGGGGTTATTTTTATTCTCAAACCACCACTAGGGGAATTACACTGTAGCTATGGTTGGGTGAAGTTGGCAAGACCTCCAGATGTAATTTTCTGCACCTTTAATCAGCAAGTACTATTTGGAATAGCATTTCCAGGTCTCCCACACAGGGTAAGGCAAATGGTGTTCTTGTGGCCTAAATTCCAAGGGACCCTGTTGCTGCTTGCACTATGTGTGTAATTTTGGGATTCCACAGTAAAGCCGTATGAAGTGCAGTAAAAACTGAACACAGCAGTGATCCACACCAAGCAAGCAAATGTCAGTTTGCCTTTTCAATCAACATCATTCCACCTGGTTGCTGTGGAGCACTGTACTTTACACACAGCCAATTTACTTTGCACTGCCTTATTGAAAAAGCCCAGTTGCTTAGAATTAATTGCAAAATAGTAAACTGTATCAATTTCCGAATGTAGAAGCCTCTGCAGTGTGAAAGGGGTTCTCAAAAGGCAATTCCGCTATCATTTTTAGAAAAAAAAAAAGAATTGCCAAATATTCTCCTTTATTCCCAATATAACCCAAATGCACCCACGCCCCCTGATTGAGAGGATGAATAGATGCCTGGGCTGGCATGTAACAGTCCAATGACTCTGCTTGGCAGGCAGAGGAGATGCTGGACAGGACTGTGTAGGTGTGGACTTTTTTTAGAAAGGAAAATCGTTAACTCGTTCCAAGCCAGATTTTTGCTGGTATTAGGTAGATTCCCACAGTACATCAACTATTTAATATCTGCAATTTATAGCAACCCAGGGCAACAAAGTACAATTCAGCTTTGAGAAGCTCAAAGTGATAAAAAGCTGATTTTTTTTTAGTTACTTCAGACAGCTGATATGTGTACAATTTTTTGTTTATATAAACTAACGGTTTTAAATGAATACACTTTTTTATGCATAATTGTTTTTAATAGTATATACTTGTGATTAGAGAATACTTTTTACTTTATTCATACAAGATCTGGGTATATTATAGTTGGGTTTATCCACTTAGATAGTGCATATAGTAATGACGATATGCATGTGCTGTAGTATCCAATTAGATTTCACTGTTCATCAGTTCACTGCAGTCAGAGCATTACTAGAGGATTTTTGATTGGTTGCTTTAGTTAATCCATAGATTGACAGATCTAACGCTGACAATGACAAGTAGTCAGAGATTTGTCCATCCTTGCTGGAATGATATTCCATCAAATCTGGACCCTCTACGCTCTTCTCACTAATGGGTGGACACAGTTCAGCTTCCTTTTCTACATAAAAGAGGGAACAATTGGAAATTAGTCACTTAGAAATTTTTTATCATGTCTGAAAATCTTTGCTGTAACAACAATCACTTCTCTTTCGGAAAAGCTCATTATGGCTCTCTACTTAACATCTGCATGGTCTGACTGGTGCAAGTGAAGCTTGATTCTGTTACATACCTTGATTGTATGAAGCCAGATCCTATCACCCTTATTATACACAATCAGCTTGTACATTTTTTCAGTATACCAAATGCAAGCATTGGCTACATCCCTTATTAGTATTTTATTGGACAAAACACTCATAAAATAAGGATGCAATGCAAATGGTAATTTGAGGCTGAATTGCTGCATGCAAGTCATTCTTTTTCGCAAGAATTTTCCATCAGTGGTCTTTGTATCAAGCACAGACATGCTTCTAGTTTGGCTGTTGGACACTTCCTGCTGCTTTCTGTGTGTTAAAGAATTCACAGTTCTGATAACGCTACAGTAAACTGATCAAATCTGAAGGTGTAAATCAATGCAACGTAGCCAATAATTATCTCATCGACAATAAAGGGTGATATAAATCTTGGTGAAGAGGAGGATCGCCTTGGGCATTGGCAGACTGTGCAGTGACATCACTGTATAGGATCTGGGAAAGTTGTCCCTTTGTAGTGGTTGCTGTGTTGGGGACCGGTGAGCTATTCCTGCTACAAGAGACCAGTTCCACACAGATTGTTAATTTTAACCCCTGAATGACAGCAGGGTTGCGAATCACTTAGAAATAAGAGTTATCCCGCTCTGGAAAAACAATAGTGAGGAAGGGGTGGATCACAATAAGGGATCCCCCCTCCACTCAGTGACTGGGTGACAGTGTCGTATGGTCCAGGGGGCTGGCTGTGTTTTAGGGGTACACACCCATGGCTATAGCAGTGTGTAGGGGGGTAGAGGGGAGGATCGCTCGGCAGGGTGGGGCCACTAGAGACTTGTTCTGTGCCTCTGACAATGAGGAGGATTCTACAAGCACACATGCATCTCAGATTCATTCTGCTTAGCTTTAGAAGGGGCTTTCGATCTCTTCCCTCCCTCCCTTCTTTTTTATCCAACTCCCGGGGCTGCCAAACCTAACAATCCTCCTCCTCCTTCTCCGAAATCAGCCAAGAAGAAGCTTGGGAGTCTTATTGAATGTCCATTTCCATTAACTCAGCCTAGGCAATAGCTAATCCACTGCACTGAAGGCAAGGAGGCTAATTAATGACAAGCTTTTACAGTCAAGACTGGCGATAATTGCTTCGGTGTCCTTTATGGTGCCAAGATAAAAATGGACCGGGTCTCACATAAGAGGCACTGTGTACACTGCAAGACAGGAGGACATTAAGAGGCTGGCCGCCTGAATACGGAGCAGAAAATTACTAATAGACAAGAGATAATGAATAGACCAGGCAGGCATTCATGGGGAAAAATCCATTTTGTTAGCACGCGAAATGAGGTGCTGGAAAAGAGTTTGCTAATTGTCCTCATCTTGTAGCAGGCAGGGCTGCTCCCCAATTCATTTCTCTGCTAATTGTGAGTGGGGAAGGGTGCCCACAGCGCCCTGCAGCAATCTGCCTGCCCAGGCTTTTCACTTTTTTTTTTTCCTGTTGGGTTTTTAATTGTTGCTAATACACCTTTATAATGAAGCTAATGAGGGGGAATTATTGGACAACTTTACGCATGGATGCAAGGAGAGAGCAGCACAGGGATTGTGTGCTGCTCCTGATGGCTATTGCACTCTCATCACTGGATTGGTACTACCTCTCCCTGCCTCTTTTCACCAGGTACAAGTATGCTTCTCAATGCATCCCAAAACCTGGATGTTTAAATGTGTGACTGGTCAGTACCGGTTTCCTTGTATGTTCTCTGTTTACTCTGTATTATCACTTTTAAGTGAGGTTACAGTGTAAAAAATATTTGCCATATATAATAAGGCTGTGAATAAAACAGTTTTCAAAATATTGCACTTTAAAATACCTGGCATCAATCACAGTACCAGTTTATATGTGCTTTTCTATTTACACTGCAACCTATTTAAACTGAATGTTTAAATTTGCTTGAAACTATATTAACTACATTGTCTGTGTTTTGTGTGGAATTAATATTTTTAGGTTGATCATTTCTATTACTCAATATCTGGCACTTTAAAATGCCTGACCTTTTAGTACAAGGTTTCCTTGCACTTATGTTTATGTAGTGCATTTCCATATTTTTGTCTGATACATTTTCTTATTGCTTGCATATTATTCCAGGACTGTGAATTAATTATTTTATTACTTCTTACTGTTTGGCACTTTACAACGCTTTATACTGTATGTTATGTTAGCAGTTTACTTATCACTACCTATTTATTTCCTTAAATTCTTTCACATTACTCTATAATCTGAAATTTTTCTTAGTTTCCATGTTTTTATCTGTATTATTTTTTAAGGGCTTTCTCTTTAAAATGACAGATGATGGCTAGTTAATAATAGGATGTAGTTAATTTGATAGTAAATAGTGACTGTTTTATTTTGCTTATTTCAAATTATCAGTGCTAGATCTTCCATATTTTTTTTTTATTTTTTCTTCAGTTGTTTTAGGTCTGTGACATTTCCCTTGCTCCTTTTCCATTTCCTTTACCTGATAGTATAGTGCTTGATGTGATAACTCATAATAGATTGAGGAGGACTTATTTCCTCTTCTGCCATTCTCCACAGAAAAGTAAATTGAAGCTATTGCCTCATCGCTTGGAGGAAGAAGATTCTACTAAATTTATTATCCTCACTCTCATCTCCATTGCCTGTATCATTGGGATCCTCTCTGGGTCCGGGGTCATCTACTGCCTGCGCCACCGGTCCCATCACAAACTCAAGGAGAAGCTCTCAGCCTTAGGAAGTGACAGCAGTACAGATGCCACCAGCACGTACCAGGTAAGGATTATTTTCCATGAACCCTTATCATTAACTTATTTTCTATGATGAAAGTTAATTCTAGGTCTGTACACAGACTGAAGGCTTGAATTGCTTTTCATTCAGTACTTAAAGTTAGAATACTTTTTTATTAACTCTTGCTAATATGAAGCAGGTTTTTACTTATCAAATATAGAACATACCATACCATTTACTGGTATCAAGAAATCCTGTAAACAAATTGCTTTGGTTTGCAGTCTTCCCAGTAAGGTAGTTAATGAGCATTAACTCTTTGGAAAAATTGTATAACTTTAGTGATATTATAATATCACTATATCATTATATATGTATATATATATATATATACATGTATTTTTTTTTTTTTTTATTACAATATCACCTTGCAATATCATCATGCACCTTGCAAGAGATCATGTATAATGCAAATACAGGTTTGAATTAAGAATCCCTGTAATGGGCACTTATACACTATTATCTTACATTTCTCATTTGTGGTTTTACTGCTACTGCTGTGAATGAGAGTGTACAGTGTTTGCTGAATAGCAGAAATGTGGACAAAGTTTTCTCTGTTTGCACTAAACAAATGTTTTGTACATGTATGCAGAAAAAAATATACTTTGTATACAGGCATAATAGTCCAATCAGGTTCAAGGGTTTTATATATATATATATATATATATATATATATATATATAAAAATACATATATAGTATATTTACCTCTAAAAGACCACAGGCTCTTGTCTGTTGTAAAAAAAAATTGCACTCTTATCATATCATTTTTAGTTTTTGATGCTTCCAGGTTCAAGGGTTTTCTATTATTATATATATATAAAAAAATACATATATAGTATATTTACCCCTAAAAGACCACAGGCTCGCTTGTCTGTTGTAAAAATTTCACTCTTGTCATATCATTTTTAGTTTTTGATGCTTCCAGCATATGATTAATTTTCTCATTTTTGTCAGGTTATTGCATTTTTTAGCCCTGCATTTTTGTATTCGTAATCGCCAAACATTTTCTTCTTAGCCTCTCTTATTTTTTATATCCCTAAAGCAAATCACCCCAATATAACAACATGTCTGCCTATTTATATGTGATATATATATATATATATATATATATATATATATATATATATACACACACATATATATATATATATATATATATATATATATATATATATATATATACACTGTATGTATATATATTTATATATCTAAACTACTCATTTATAGTACATCAGTAATTAACTAAGATTGCGAGTGAAATTTGGTATTTATTCGCTCTAAAATTGCTAAATTCTAGGTAACAAAAAGCCAAAACCTGAATTTTCCTTTTCAGGAAAATGAATGGGGCACAAAACCTTCTTTTGACAGCTTCAATTAATAATATATGTAATTAAAATCAAACCTAGAAAAATGTTTTCTATGTGACCTTTTGGCTATACCTCCTGGGGGCATATTGGTTAGGCTGATATTGATTTTATAATGAGTAATGGTTTGTTTAATAATCTGGATTCTACACACTACATAAATTATACTGGAATTATGGCACTGGTGACAACATATGTCTGCCCAACTTTGAAAATAAAATTATTTTTTACTAAAACTAATTTTTAAACCATCCATAATACAATAAAACTCTATCCATTTTTTTTATATATATATATACTGTACTGGAAGCTTTAAAAATATAATGTAAAGATTATTTTTTTGCTGTTGAAAAATGGAACTTCTACAGTTTGTGGCAAAAACAAACCAGCTTATCCATAAATATGTACGATAGATGACCCTTTTTCTCTTGTACACACACACATGCAAATATTTTTTTATGATTAATTATTTGATTAATTTATCTGATAATGAATCCGATTTAGTAAATTAAATGGTTTAAAAAAATATATAAAAAATATAAACTAAAAAAAAAAAAAAAAAAGAATTGGGCTGATTATTGTTATTAATATTCATCTTCATTGTCAGCCATTCTATGCTAGACAAAGTCTCAGCTGAGGAAGACTGGCCAAGCCAGGAGCGTGTTGCATTTGAATTAACATTTTTATTATGCCTTGCAATTTGTTTTATATGCCCATATTTTATTCCCCCTATTGTTATGGTGTTTTAGGAAGCTATAAACAAGCCTTGGGAGTGTCTTGTAAACAGAAGCTCTAAGCACACATGCTAGTTGTCACGGCTCCCATTAAAGGTGATTAGGAAAAGTGCCTGTGTGACTTGCCTCAGTGATCAGCACCGCTTAGTGCTGCTACATTGGCCTTGGGTAATGCAGATTTCAACCCATTCTCACCTGACGCGCCACCTCACTAACCTCCCTGCTGCTCTGTCATCAGTTCATTAAGAGCCAATGCTGAGCATGTGTTAAAGAGGTTGCTTGTTAATCCCAGTCTAAAAACCGCACCCCATGTAGAAAACCATTTTACTTTTTTTTTATTTCGGCATTGTGGAACCCTGGATAGAATGGACCCATTACTTCACCCTTTACTTTGGAAAATATCAAAGGTTACCGTATTCAAAATGCTAAAATGCCAGAGGGGTGGGCGTTTGACTTGATGTTGCACCTGTTAATCCTTTAACCTCTCTGCTTCCAGAATGGCTCATGGTGCCTTGCTAGAGAGCTCCTCTTTGTTCTGCTGACAGATCACCCACAATGCATTGTTACAGTCATTGCTAGATGTCCTGCACCCCTTCACTATAAATGTAGCACCAGCCCATGTTCCTAATAAGCCTTCCCTGACTTCTACTTGCTTTAATATTGATTATATAAAGCTTGCATGTTATATAAGCAAAGGCTTGTAGTAATGATTGATTATATTACACTGCAACCTAAAAAGAAAAGAAATAATGTTCTCCAATATGACTAAAAAAGAGAGTTATAAAATGTGCTTATGACGGCAGGCTTTTCATATATCTTACAGACAGAGACTAGATTCTCTTTCAGACTCCCTTTATAAATGTTCCAAACACATGAACTATTATTATTTTAGATCATGATATATTTCAGTATATATGTATCTTTGTATAAACCAATTACAAATTCAGGATATAGGCTAAAGAAACATAGAAATGTTCTTAACCACAATAATATCAAAATATTAAATGATGTAAAATATAATATTATAAAATATGATGTCATTTCATGATTATTATTTTACAATGAACTACTTACTTTAACTACATAGTATAATGCATTACATTTCTCAATAGAATAGTGAGATGTTTTCTGATTGCATATTATTATTAATTCGCTACAATTTGCATTGCAATAACCTGTAGCACAGACAGTCCATTTGATTAAATTGTTGGCCAGCATATGGTGTAGTGGCCTTTGTTAACGGAAGGGCCAACAGTCAGGAACCCTCAGACCAGCTTGCCATTCAACATATGCTGTTTTTTCTTTTGTCAAACTTTGCACTATCTACTAAAAAATATTCAGCATTTATAAGACGTTCCGGAGAATAACAGGTCATTGCATCAATTTGCCAAAAATGTTAGAACTGTTTCCCAGCGCAATTTCATGTCTTACAAATACTTGCTAATGGTGTAGTAGTTACTATAAGGAAGGCTATATGTTTGGAGCTAGAAGTTGTTTGCATGGTGGGCGTAGAACAGGTGCTTTGCATAATGTGATCCTTGAAAGATTCACTACAGCCTGGTATACAACTGTCACATTTATGAATGAAACCACAGAATCCATTTTCAGGCTCAATTTACTTTTTTATATATTAGGGCAAAATGGGTGTTAGCTTTAACTGAAGGCTATACAGCTCACTTTTGTGGTGGTTACACAAAAGGCTGGTCATGCCAGCCACACATCTTATCCGTTTATGATAATATGGCTGTCCCACATGATATTATACATGTAATATATTACAGGTTGTCCCCGCTTGTTTAGTAAATTAAACCACTATGTGTATATTTATTATTTGATAACAGCATTTAGATGGTCCTGATGTAAAATAAGAAAAGAAAAAAGAGCCGTTTTTTATGGAAAAGTTAGGTCTCTAAAGAGCACTCTCATTATCCTACAAATGTCAGGAGACGAAAAGCGGAGCAAAGAAAATTCTTTTATGTGTATGAAGCTGTCTCCCTCCTGTTCCCCTCTCTCTTTCTCTTTGTTTAACGTCTTTGATGTTCACATCATTGCAGAAAATTGTTGTCACATTTTAGCTTTCCAGTGAGCCCTTAGAATGGAATAAAAAATTGAAGTCACCCCAAATAACATATTAAAGTCACAGTCTAAAATCTAACATGAAATGAATTTATTCTTCTGATATGTTTCCTGTTTTCTCTCCAAATATCCCAGCAGTTTTTATTACAAAATATAATTCTTGTAACATTAGTTTTAGGGATATTTTTACATTGAATTGTAAGATGACACAATGCAGTCGACATTAAAGTGATGTAGCTTAAAACGTTTCTCTTTTAAATGTTGAGACTCCTGTGTGTAAATTAGCATTCTTAAAGCGAATAGTTGACATATGTAGCAAGATCCGAGTGTTGTAGATCAGCTTAAAGAGTTTTACTGTTTACATTCTATTGACTAATAAATAGAATTGACTAATAAATAGATAAAAATTAAATTTCACTGAAATCTCCAATATTAAAACAGAAAGCTATGCAGAGTGAATGACACTTGAAACAGAAGCCGGACTAGTCGGTAATTATTCAAAATGGCCGTGTCCGCAATAAATATCGTACTTTGTTAGCAATACAGCCACTACCACTTTCTTAGTGACAGACTAATTTTAAAAAGCTAAAATTATTTTCCTATTTTAAAAATCGTTAAAAAAATAAACTCAATGCAAAATTATTATGTTTGGGGACATGCTGGTATACTGACTTTTGGCTTCTTACATCACCTATAAATTATGTTTTACGACTTGTAATGCTGAGTACTCTAGTTGCCCACCTATTGATGGCTCAGCAAGATATTTAGCTTTTTTTTTTTTTATGCTGAGAAGATATCAAATGGCAGTGAGACTGCTTAAACATAAAGTATGATACTCCACAAAAGTATGGGGCAATGATAAAAAAAAATCCCAAAAATATGCAAAATGTAGGTCACGAGTAGCAACTTTTTTTTAAAATGTGGGCCCTTGTCATTTAGTACATATACAGTACTTCAGTGGCCTCAGATACTTGTATGCCATTTCTTCGGATACCAGAAATTTAATCTCCCTAGCATGAAGATCACAGTAATCCAAACTAGTGTATGAGTCCAGATATTGAGTCCTTCTCTGATTGGCTGCATTTTGCACAATTATTATAGAACATGTTAACATCTGAAAAAGAGCTTCAAGTCACTTACAGGCTACTTGGATCAATCTTAAGGCCAGCAGACATTTTTAGAAAATCAGGAAAAAAATGCTTCCACTACCATTACTTAAAAAAGATCATGTAAAAAATTACTTTAACTTTCATTTTTGAAGGTTTATTGGCTTCCCAACTCCTGCTATTGGTCAAAAACATTTCTTTAGTGTTATGGTTTTTTGCATGTACATGTTTAACTTTTTTACCATTTATACAAGAGAAACACGAGAAAAAACAATCATAAACAGGGTTCTAATAAAATGGACTCATTTAGGAGAACAATAAAAGTAGAAGCAGAAAAAGGGAGATCATGTACATCTTTCATTGTCTAGCTGAACTAGATGGTTATTATTACAATATTCAGCAAAAAAAGTATTTTGCTTTTTGTATTTCCATAATGTTGAGTCATTAGGGTTGATTTGCTAAATACAAATAGGCCTTTCATTTTGCTTAGTGAATGTGGTGTAAATTCACTTTCTAAAGAATACCCAATCACTTGCAAGGGAGGTATAAAAAGCAATAGTTTGCCTGCACGGGATTGGATGATGGAAGTCACCTCATTTATTAAGCTAAGGGCAAATTCCCTTGCAAAGTGAAGAGCCTTTTTGTATTTAGTAAATCAACCCCATTGACTCAGAAGTGTTAAGGTCTCTACCTGCAAAGGAAGGAGGGAACAGAAATGTCTCAAGGAAGAACAGATGTGAAAGGACATCTTCTCCAGCAAACATGAAGACAAAGCAGCTAACATGGAAAATAGGTTGGATAGCATTGAAGTATTGTACAGAGTGTATACATTCTGTACAGGTATAAATGATTCAATATACAAAACCTGGAATGGTAACAGTAGACCTTTCACATAACATACTTACATTTAGGTACAGAGAACTTCTTGTCTATAAAATAGAAAAAGGTGGCAGTCTCCTTTAATGTCTATAAAAGACAAAATGGTGGCAGTTTCACTTAATGTCTACAAAAGAGAAAAAAGTGGTAGTCTCTCTTCGGGCTCAATCACACAGTTGCATTGCTGTAAGGTGTTTGTTACTACAATGCGCTGCAAAACACATTAAATGTCTTGGTGTGATGCAGTGGCATTTGGAATGAACGGCACCCCAATGCACCTTGCCAACAGATGTGTGTTGTGGTATTTACTTTAATTTTTGCATGCGCTATTTTTTTGGCAAACACACTTCAATACACATCTTTCATGAGCTGTGTTGGGGTGCCATTCAAAATTATTGATACTGCATTGTATTAATGCATTTATCATGTGTTGTTGCACATTGTGGTAAGGAACATTACATAATGCAGTAAAGCAGGTTGCACATAGTGGTTGGTGTTGTAAACAACCCTTTAATGTCAACAAGAGCGAGAAATATTTGGGTCTCTTTTAGGGGTTGATTTACTAAAGGCAAATAGACTGTACACTTTGCAAAGTGCAGTTGCACTCTGGAGAAGCAGTTGCTCTAGAGCTTAGTAAATGAACAGAAGTTCTGCTGACTTTTATCATCCAATCATTTATCAAGCAATAATGTTTTTTTATTTTTATTTCCCTTGCACGTGATCTTTGCAAAGTGAAGGTTTACCTCATTTACCAAGCTCTGGAGCAACTGCACTTGGGGAGAACGCAGTCTATTTGCCCTTAGTAAATCAACCCCTAATGTCTACAAAAGAGAAAAAGGTGACATTTTCTCTAAGACCCATGTGCACTGTTGCATTTGAATGCAGTGCATTAAAGTGTATTGTCCATCTTCCCCATTAAAATAATATTGTGTGTTTCTATCTTAACGCTGCAGTGCAGTGCAGTACAGTTTAAAAATGCTGAATGTTCATTTATCTCTGCATTTTGGTGTATTGTGAGGTCCAAAGAAATCATTGGCAATGCATCAAAGCACATGTAACATGTGTTTAGATGTGTTGGCAACTGTTATTATTATGCTTTGGTCAGTACTGTCTCTTCCAAATCCTAAAGTGAAAAACACATTGAAAACACACACATCCTTAATGCATGTCACAAAGGAAACATGTTGACGCATGGCAATGCACCTGCTTAACACTACAAAAAAGACACCTCTATCCATTGGATCTAAATGGGCCCCTAATGTCTACAAAAGAGAAAAAGGTGGCAGCATCTCTCAATGTCTAGAAATGAGAAAAAGATGAAAGTCTATCTCAAGGTCTACAAAAGAAGAAAATGTGGCAATCCCTCTATATTTTTCATTCTTAGCCTATTTTCTTATCTGATGTTTATAATGAATTCAGATATTTTTTTTTTGCAAAATCACAGACATTTTAAATAGCACTTGTTTTGATGAAATGCACCCAGGACCACAGGTTACAAAGTATTTCACAACCTACATGTTACATTACACATGAGGAAGCTGTGCTTCAGTTTAAAATCCACTGGTTGCACCCCTTTTCTTGCTGTATTGCAACTTATAGGATATAATTTTCATACTATACTTAGTCATTAGAGTAGGGAAGATGTTGCATTGTAAGGATACATTTGGATATTTTGCTACATTAAGACAAAAATAGTAAGAGTCATTGGAGAAAAGGATATGTTCCTGCTAAGAGTGGGTAACAATGACCATCCTTTTTTTTCTCATATGTTTTTTGTAGAGAGTAAGCTTTTGGTGCCCAATGCAATTTTTCTGGAAAAGGGCGTGTTTGCTTGACATTTCAGATCTGCTGGGACTATCGTCCTACTAAGATAGCCTTTGGCTGTGGCAGCAGAGCTGTGCAGGGGCGCAGGCAAGAGTTGTACAACATGTCATACATGTCTTTGTGTTGAAATGGGCTGTCTGAATTGATAGACACTTTGATACATTTGCCCCTTTGAGTTTTATGCACTGTGCACCACATTTTAGAAAAGGAATATTCCCAGTATAACACCATTGTTTGAAATAAAAAATAAAAGTTTACTAAAATGTGACGTAAGAGAAGACAAGCATACAGTCAAATGTAGAGGAAATAAAAAGAAGTAGACCTTTTCTTGTCTAAACTGAATGTGAACGTGCATCAGTTCACTGCATTTAACCTCATTTCACAATTTAGTAAATCAGGCCCAAGTGTTCCTGACACATGTATGTATTTATCTGTGTATGTTATGAAGAAACATTTTATCTAAACCAGCTCATGATGCATGTGTAGTGATGCTTAAAAATCACCAAGTGAAGGATAAATTCATTGGAAATAGCAAGTGTGGTATAGGAAATTATGTCTTGTTAACATCAAATCTGAAACCTCAGTGTCGATCTTCCATTTTGATGTTTCACTGGTGAAGAACAATAAGTATCACGCTGAGCTTGTAACTGGCCTGCATGTTGCATGTGACCAAACGTGTCTGCTTTTCATTCATTAACATCCTGACCGTGGTTGACTTGCTTGAATACCCTGTCACTGTAGGCGTCACAGTTCTGGAGTCTGCCAGTGTGTGCCATGTAAAGACAAGTCATGCGTTCAATGCAGAGTGGCACCAATGCAGAGAACGCTTTTCACATTGTAGGTGATGGTGAAATGTGATTTTATGCTAGCTCAAAAAAGCCGGATCTGACAGCCAGGACAAAACTGTAAAGCTAGAATGCCATTGTGAAAGCTGGATTGCTTTAAGAAGCAGAAAGCTTTTTTTTTTTTTTTTAATCATTGGGCTGTAGGAAACTATTTGTTGCAAATGTAAGATTTTAAGATGATCTGTCATTTTAAAAATAAACCACACGGGGCCTGGCAGATAAAGCTGTACCCTCCATTGTTCATTAAACATTTTCCAGCAAACCTATTGTCCTCTATGCAAATAGGAATGTTTGAAAATATCTGCGACTAATAAAAATAATTCCCTTTTTAGAGCTAAAGAAATAGTCTTTTAACTGTCTATGTGCTAAATGTAGTTGTCATCCATGTGCGAAGTCATGTACATGTTGGTCAGATATGAAATAGATGGTCAAATTACTCCATCAGAATTCCTCCTGGCTATGGGCAGTTTTAGGATGGCAATAGACTATTTGATTCCAAACAGATTTGTTGGCTCGTGATAATGACTGAACAGGGCCTAGGTCATATAGGGATTATCTAGGTTCTACATTTACAGCTATGTGGATAACTGATAGCACTGAAATTTTGCTCTGATTGGCCAGTTGAGCAAAAGGAAGGAAATATTTAGCTACTTGTCCACTGCTTCACTGATCAGTTCTGTGGTGGCTCCCAGCAGGTTCAAGGATAGTCAGATATCTCACCACTTATCGTTCTCAGTGTCACTCATCTATGGCCAACCTAGGTCCTTAAACAAGCTGAAATCTTGGTTGTGTCCAACAAATGCAGAGCCTGTTTTAAGCTATAATAGAGAAAGTTGCAGGTTAATTTATGCCTTTTAATATGTGTGTGTTATCTGTATATGTAAAGAACAATGTACAACTAAGTTGTTGAAAATTTGTATGAAGCAGGAGAGCAGTGTTCAAGTATTATTATACTTATCTACAATGATTCTTCTCCAAAGGCAAAGGGAGTATTTTGTCTCAAGTGGTGCTTTGTAGGGCTGGTATGAGACAAGGTTTTACATACTAAGCTTCTATTGAAACTTATATATCTATCTTACTTATTAAATATACTTTTCTATCTTCTTCTTTTCAAACAACACAAGGAAGAAGAGTTTGCAACTTGCTACAGTTTCTTTAGTTTCAGAACTATCAAAAGCAGCTGCAAACAGAAGGGGTTGGGCTCATCACTGACAAAGTGGTCGTGGCATTCTAAGCAAACTAGGAATGCACCTGTAAATCAGCTCATATAATAGAAATGTCAATGATCTCAGAATGGAAGTCCAGGATAGTTTGCTATAAGAAGCCCTATAGCCCTTCAATTTACTTTTGGTTATATTTAAAAGCACTTGTACATCATATAATATATGTGGATTTCCATATATAAGAACTAGGCTCAAGCAAGTCATAATGTTATTTATATAGTATAAATATGTTACATGTACAAGGATTTCATTGCTAATCTGTAAGCCTAGATCCTGCTGAACCACATTGATGCATGCAGGGTGACTACTATTCTTTTTCTAAGGGGAGCAGTTGACAGAGTTGTCATGTGGACACAATATTGGTTAGCCAAACTAGATCCTTACTACCCATCTATGTGTATTATTTACAGCTTTATTCATTGCAGGTGCCTGTCTTGCATGCGCTAATGCTTTTTGGAGTACCAGCAGTTTTATTGCATCTCTTTAACCTCCCTGGTGGTCTGATTATATCAGTATTTTTGAATGTCAAAGCATTGTTTTGCATGGAAATCTGTTGTTTTATATTGTAGGCCTGTAATTCTTAGGGAAAAAAAACAGTAAAAGTGGATGAAAATTATGAATAAATTATTTAAAAAATTATTGATAAATTAATAAATTAGTTAATAAATTAATAAATTATTAATAAAAAATTATTAATATAAATAAAAGGAACTAAAGTAAAACTGCAGGCAGGGCACTGAACAAAGCACTAGGGACAAAACTGAGGTGAAATTATTTGATACAGTAATGCAATCCTAACAGATTACAATGCATCATGTCATGTTTTGTGTACTTTTTTAAATTCCCCTCCCGGTTCCGCCCCCTGCGTCACCGCGCTCGCGGGGAAGGTAACCCGGAAGGCAGAAATGGTGTTCTATCAGAATTCCGCTACTTATCAGATTGGGCAACCGGAAGTGACGTTGGGATGAGAAAAACTTACTGTGCATGCGCCATGCGTTCCAACATGGCTGCTATGCGTTCTAATAGTTTTCCTAATGTGACAAAACATGAAGTAGCTGCGGACATATTCTTACAACCATGCAAGTCTTGAATTTTACATTTATTTTAGCAGTAAACTGACCTTATAGACTGAATAACAGTATTACATATCTATTATTATTGTAATATAGTAAATATAGCGAGTAACCTGCAGGTAGAAGGTGGCAATGGCCATCTTGCTACACCCCGCACTGCTCAGCGACAAATTGATTATACAGTGAAATAGACTATTTCACTCGGTCGCGGTGAAATAGTCTATTTCAGTATATAAGGTGAGGTTACTGCTAAAATCAGTCTGAAATTCAAGGGTTGCTTGAGTATATGTACATATCTGCTGCTGCTTCGTGTTCTGTCAGATTAGGGAAGCTATTGGAATGCATATAGGACATGCTGGAGTGCATGGCACATGCGTAGTAAGTTTTCTCATACCAACGTCACTTCCGGTTGCAGGATCTGACAGGTAGCGATATTCTGATAGAACACCGGCATCAGCAAGGGGACATCAGGGGATCGTAGGGACAAGGTAAGTTTCACAAAAGGGTTACCGCTTTTGGTACTGAAAATGAACCCCAAGCCACACTCGGGATTAGCACCTAAATGAGTGAACTCTTGTTCTCTACACTATGCTTTTGCTAGTAATGTGTCATACTGCTAGTGGAAATAGATAGTGAACCTTTTGCATCAACTATCACTCATGTAACAAAGAATATTTTAAATAAAATAAATTCCGGCACATGAATCCAAAAAAGTTTTTTCCCCACAAAATTCCTGTAGACAAAATATATTTGGGAATATACTTGTCATGTTTTATTTTAATTATTGCTTATCTTTATATAATACCATTTTATAGTGATTAGCAGAGAGTGATGAGCAATTCACATCAGTCTATTTCCCAATGGGATTCACAGGCTCCAGTTAGGCTCTAAAGGAAGCCAGTTACCCATTCAGCATGTTTTTAGGTTGTGAGAGACAGACATTGACCCTGATAAAACTTAATTCCCACATATTAGGCTTCATGGCCAGTGTGTTATTACTTCTATTTAGGAGGAATTTAGGCATGATGAGCATTTTTATTCATAAAATGCAAAACATTTGTAGTGATTTATTACTGTCATTTACAACTTTTCCTAAAGTCTGCCTGTATTAACAGTTCAGAGGCCTAATCACTGAAAGTCAAACAAAACAAAAAATCAGTGACTTTCTGTTTCCTTTTGTTTTTTGCAATACTTCCCAAATCGTGAATGAGCCAAGTTTTTTGATTATCTTTATACAGTTGTAAGTTAAAAACTTAGCATGCTTTCTTTGCACTGTGGTTATTCCACACAGCCTGTAACCTTCTGAAAGTGTGAAATATATGACCTGTTGGTGTTCCTTGCAATCTGGAGTTGGGAAACACAATTGGTGCCTATAGACATGAGGTGGCTGGTGTGGCTATGCACAAGATATTTCACATCATAAATAAGTTCAAATTTCCTGGATGATTCTGTACATTAATGATGAAAGGATGGTTTTCTTTTTGGCAAACAAAAATAAATAAAGGGCTAGGAGTTACAAAAATGTTGTAGGATGCTGGAATATCCCTGCTACTGCTAATCAGCATTACTATGGAGACCCCATAGTAAAACCTTTGAAAACCTTTGATTCCCCATCCCCCCCATATCCCCCCTTTTTTTTGCAATCTTCATCTTGAAGACATTTTCTCTAGTGATATAGCAAACCAATTGCACATATACTATATATCTTTAGTTACATACATTTTAGTCAAATACATTTGCCAAATACTATTACTACTTGCATAAATCGCCAAATAGCCGGACAGTTTTAGGACGTCTGGGATTCTGGGAGCCACAGCTGTCTAATGGCCTTCTATGCCTATACTTTCATCCTTACTGGTTTGTGCGCCTTTTATTTTCCTGGGGCAGCATAGCACTAACCTCATTGTTGATGCCTTAAAGGTTTAACATGTGTTTGTATTATCTTTTTTGAAAGTAATTTAGTAAATATTTTTTTAATGTGTCTTTGCTGATTTCACCAAGAATTTTAAACTAATTTTCTGAAAAAGCTAAAAACAATAGGCCTTAAGATTTTAAATGTCTCAAGGGAGATTTGGGAAAGTTACATTTTGATTATGAATAACTGCTATGTCAAAAGACAGTAGGCCTCCTTTAACTGTAATTTTCATTATGTATTTTCCAAAGCATGTAGCTGGTATTAATTAGACTGTTTTGTGTGATCTAAGATAAAGTCTTTCCCCTCCCGATTTTTAGATGCGTTTATGCTGAAGTCCCCCTGAGTTTTAAGCACATTGCAGCACAGCATAAATACTCTGCCTTTGTGTTTGAACCCTAAAAATTCTGTAATTCTTTCTCTGTCACTGGCCCACTTTTCAGCTTAATACAGAGCACATTGGTGGTTTTCCATGGTTCATAATGCTTTCAAACCAATGGTTCTGCGTTTCCAGCAGTGCCTATCCTCCAGGAGCTTGCAATCTAAGGCCCCTAACTGACATTTATACATACACTTACCAGGGCCAATTTAGACAGGTGTCAATTAACCTACCAGCATGTCTTTGGTGTGTGGGAGGAAACCGGAGTACCCGGAGGAAATCCACGCTGCTTGCACTTTCACCTAGCAGAAAAAATGGTCACGGGTTTGAATCCCAACCACGACACTACCTGCCTGGAGTATGCATGTTCTCCCTGTGCCTCAGGGAGAACATGCAAACTCCAGGCAGGTAGTGTTGTGGTTGGGATTTAAACCAGTGACCCATTTTTGCTGCTTTTTGCTGCTAGATGAAAGTGCTAACCACTACACCACTGTGCCACCCGCTAGCATCAATTAGACCTTGTATGAATTCTGTTGGTCATCATGCCACTGGTGTATATGCCAGTATACTGGCTACATGTTTTCAGGTGTTATATGCAGTTAAAAAATGTCGTAACTCCCAGTTTTGAATTCGTAGCAAAATATTTAAAACCTTCAGAAAAAAAAAGATGTTAGAAAATATTTAAATGATTTAAGACAATAACTACAAAGAAGGTCGCTGAACCCCAACACAAGCATGTAAATTGTAACCGCAGCCAGGTGCAGAGCCAGGTGCCTCCAGTGTAAAAAACCCAGAAAGCTGTGGGAAATGTAATAGCTGGACTCATAAAGCATATTCACACAGTCTTGGGCTAAAGGAATTTCCACATAAAACAATAATGACCAAGAAAGATGCCAAGTTTATTGAAGTAAATCGAATAGATCTTACATGGGGCTGAGCAGTAATCCCAGACAGTGATGGAAAGTTAACAGGCTGAGAGCAGATGTAGTGTTCCGATATCCAGTCAAACATCCAGCAAAGACAGGGAGATAGATGGCTGACAGCCACAATGGGAAACTCCAAGGGACTCTATCCAGGAAGTGATGTCACCAAAAACTCACTGACCCGGAACAAACTGAAGGGACACCAAGGAACAGTACACTAGGCCGGTTACCAGGACTACATGTTTTTAGGGGCATGGCAACTCATCAAAACTGATGAGTGATTCACTTTAGGATACTCAGTTTAAAGGTACATATAGAATGTAGATGATAATTCCAGTTTGGGTAACAACTTTGTATCTATAGGTGCCCCCCATCCACCAACCAGGCCAGATAGAAAAGGTGGAAACATGCCTATAACCCGTAACTTATTGCCATTGTTCCACTCCAGCTCCTCTGCTCTAACAGTAATTGTAATTGTAAGCTCTGTTGAGCTGAGCATTCAAGGTAAAAAAGCTTTTTGCGGATGTGAGTCTTGGGGACAGTCAATTAACCACCCTCTATAATCAATCGACAGCTCAACAATATACCCTTATAAGGAAACAATGGCCTAATGATTCATTTAGTCTGAGCATTTCTACCAAAAATCCTGGGGTTATCATTCAGGCGATAATCAATGCTTACAATGAATACTCTGTGGATTCAGTCTTAACAGTCTTCAAGTGTAGTTTAAAAACTTTGTGATCAATTAATAAATAAAAAATGAAAAAAAAGGAAATCTTACTGCACTACTTGTCCATCACAATGAAAATAGGAAAAAAAGGAAAACAGTGGGTCCAAGTGTGCAATGATTGTTTAGAGGACAGGCAGATCTCTTGTCTCTTATTGAAAAAGATATGATATCTACACATTTTGGGCTGGCCCAATGCACATTGTCATTGTAAAATGCCTTTACCTGACACATGCCTTCATACATCAGCTGACACCCAGGTTGGAGGATTAGGACAGTTAAGGGGTCGAGGGGATGAATGATCTTGTTTTATTTATGTATTATAGTTTTTAGGACATGTGACAGCTGATGAATAATAGAATTCATCCCATTATGTGCTCAACTGTGTCTTCCAGCACTAGACAACATAAAGCAGAAAAATAGTACATGCACACAAGTGTGTTTGATCTCATCATGCACATTTCATTGTATGCATTCTGTTGCATACAACATTAAGAGAAATGTGCTAAATTAGTGATACTGCTTGATTTTTTAAAAGATATTTTTAAAATGCATTTGTACTGGTTAATCATAGGTGCCCTTTAAATAGCCCCTGTGAAAATTTGGACATGTCTTGTAGAGCTTGTAAAAATGTAATTGTGCTTATTTTTTCAAGATCCATGCAAAAATAGTTCCATAAAGATCTATTGGTTTGTTAAGTTGTCATTTGGTAAACCTGGATAATACTTCCCATAGGAAAAGCCAGATAGTCTGATACAATTAGATATCTTTCTAGATAGTCATTGTATGCTGTTATCTTGACTTGTGTAATGATTAAACTGTTTTATTGATTGGTACGATTTAATGGACATGTATGTGGTCACATTTATATCAGAGATCCAATGAGTCATTGGTATATTTGTTATGTTTAAATAAACATGGTATAGATGTTGAAGGGCATCTTAACAGGATTTTGAATGGGCTCTGTCTCAACACTTGTCTCTTTAGCTCACCCAATCAATAAAGTCAGAAGCAGCCACCCACAGAGATCTGCTTTATCCAAGGAAGCAACCCGTTCTATCTGTGAAATTAGCCAGGCAAATGAGAGGATCATAGTCACCAGGTGACCTTTGTTGACCAGTACCTCTGTGGGCACCATGTGACACCATTACCAGTTATTTATTATGAAAGAATATTTCGAAATGAATATTAATGGAAGAACTATATTAATTACCAGCAACCAGGGGATATCTGCAGACTCTGCCCAGAGCATGTTTGAGTCATGGTATGGAAGCATGGGTACTGTAATATAGGCACCAACATGTGTTGGTGCTTTAAACCTTAACAATTATCAAACTGGATGTTTAAAGTAGCCGGGTGACTGTGAGCATGGACTTTTAAAGCCCTGCTACATGAATGGTCATTTGAAACATTGGCAAATATCATTTGTCTGTTGTTCTTGTGAGAGGACAGCCCTCCTTTTTTAAATTATTATAAAATTTAAAATTGCCTGCTGGGATTTTAGAGGTAATTTTAAGTTCTTTGATACTGGCAAGCTCCAGAAACTCCCATAGCTGTCCTTTAATTTGTCATTTTAAATGCTAATTTGACCACACATAATATTAAAACAGCACTTAGATGTTAGCTAGATTAAGTTTTACTCCCATCGTTACCATGCAGGTTCATACTACTGTCCAGTCCAGTTCATGTTGCTTCTAGATTTGTAATCTCTGTGTCCAAAACCTTAATGGCGACCATTAATTCATTTTAGATCCGCAAAATCAAAGCAATTATATTCACTTGACAGGGGTCAGTTGATATATGTATGTGGTCTTAAAACAATAGCAAGAAAACAATTGAGGATTCACATGAAGCAATGGGCCTTTTTTCACTGTGTTTCACTATCCCATATGCTTTAGGAAAAAATAATAGCATATGCAAAATATAGCATTTTTTTGCACATAGCTGCAAAAAAACATGCAGGCAAAAAACAAATATACATCTTAGTATAATAAATGCACTGCAACACATCCAACATGTGACAGATATAACGTATAGATAATATGCCAACAATAAAATAATAATAATAAAATACATTTTTAATCTCATAAATATAAAATGATTCAAAGAAAGACTTTTGTAATTTGTAGATTCTAAATAAATATACGATGTTTTTGTAACAGAACTAGCACATTTTGTCCAATTGTTATACAACTACAATTGTCCAATTGTTATACAACTACAAAATGTTATTGCCTGAATAGGTTTTTGGTAAATACAGACCTTTTTTACGCTACTTAGTTAGAAAACACATCCCAGTATTTCTCTACTTTTTTCTTCTTTTCATAACTCCTTGTCAAAAGCAGAAGTGATATCAACCTTTACTAAGCTCATTGACCTTTGTTGGTTATGATATTGGAGTATTTTTAGAAGCCAAATATGATGGAGGATAGATTTGCTAGCTAGACAGTTCTTTAGCACAGCCTTTTTCAACCAGGGTGCCCAGGCACCCTGGGATGCCTTGAGGTTTCTTCAGGGGTGCCTTGGCAAAATGCCTAAAAATTGCCAAAAAATTGTATACAGGCCAGCAGGTGGATGAAGGTTGCCTTTTAGTTACACAAAGCCATGGGTTTTTATTGTGCACCTTTACAACCTTCTAACTGCTGGCATCCTAACGACCAATGGCATCATCAGTTGATTTGGAGAATGTCAGCCGCCTGCATAGCATCCTTGTTTGACCCTCCCCTGCCCCTTTTCTTCAGCCTTGGGGATCACATTAACTGAGTGAAGGAAAAAAACTGAGGGAGAAGAGAAACATTATAACACTAGTCAGTGCCAGTTTGCAAAAGTGTATTTGCTTTGGAAGCATAAACTACCTCTAACATTGGATGTCCTACTTGTGTGGATGTTGCTGCATTATGTAAAACTATTAGAATAGTTTTTACATTTTAGAAAGGGGTGTCTTAAGACTGTCCATAATTTTAAAGGGTGCCTTAACTGAAAAAGGTTGAGAAACACTTCTTTAGAGTACATTTAAAACCATTTTTCCAGTTTGGATAGACTAGGAAATAAGAAAAAGTGCTGGAAGTTTTTATGTCATCTGTGTCCCATTTGGGAGATTTCCATCAACTTCTTGTCCTGTGGATACACCAGGAATTTGGAGGAAATCTCTTCCTAAACAGTTGTCACCAGGACAAGGGTCCCCACAGGTACACTTTCTCTCGCCTCCTGTTCTCCTAACAAATGTTGTATTATTTCATCACTTCTATCTCCATAATAGTGGTCACTAATACAAATAGAGAGATAGTATCTCCCTAGCAGGGACACAGACAGTGTAAATACCTGACAGTGGTTCTAACCACTCAAACTTCTATCCAAAAATAAAACACAAAGACCTTTGGCTTTAGATAACCTTTAAATATGTTATACTGTATGATGTGTTTATAGGTATTATAGGCATTGATGGTAAAATAGAAGTGTTGTGGGCTCTACATTTTGATATGTAGGATTTTACATTCGGGGTTGCTTTTAATGCATCACTTCCTGTACCAAAATTCATTAGCAGTAATCATTTTTATTTTTTTTTTGCCACATCATGCTCTCAATAGCACATACCTCAAAGCTGAAATATCACATGGACCTTGTCATCCTGGCATTATGCATTGTGGTGTTAATAATAATAAGGTAATGGATGATTTCACACGTTCTCGTGGGCTGGCGTTCTGCGGTCTCGCTGTCACTTCCATAAAAATGATACAATATTAGTGAAGCACAAACATTGCGTAAACCTGCAGCAGTAAATTTAGATCATAATCTGTCTGTTTCAGTGAAGCTCCTTTCAGCAGTGTATTACAAGTGAGAGTCAAACCAAAATCAGCTTAGCATTTAAACAATAGGATTATACATACTGGAAAGAGGATTGCTAATTAACGAAGAGATTCAGAATGGGCCAAGGACACAGTCCACTGAGGCACATCACAGGCTTTATGGCTGAGATATGATGGGATCAAAGGCGTTTTATTCACAGCTCTGATGAGTCTGCTTTAATTGGCTCTGAATACTATATATACATATATATTTGATGTTTGTATGTACATGCACTGTATATATGAGCATGTTCTTGTATACATTTGAAATTCAGGTACATTGTGTATTAAAAAGGTATTTCCTTATTTACGCTGCAGCACATAATTTTTTATATACTTGTTGTTTGTATGTACATGCACTTATTATATCACTTATTAGTGAACCAAATGGTTTACAGACATATTTGTCTATACACTGCATATTAATATAGAGTCTGTAATGCTGTAGTTACACAAAAACCTAGTCTTGTCTTTAATTCTCACCTATCCCTTTACTAATGTTAAACAGTTGACAGGTAACAATAAAAAAGTAAAACAATAAACAGAAGGACATGGAGGCATTTATAAAAACATAAAGTGTGTGTGAGGTCCATTATCATGCATGTGAGACCCATTAGCATTTTATTCATGTGGGTAAAGCTCTGTAATGGGGAGGTAAATGGGGAAGTAATGGATGAGATTTCCAACGTATATTAAGAATACTTCATTCAGGTATAAATATAATTATACAGGATTTATATAGTGGCAATAGTTTGCACAGCACTTTACAATATCAAGAGAGACAGTACAGTTACAATGCAATTTGATACAAAATGATTAGGAGGGCCCTGCTTGTAATAACTGTGATGGATGGAGACTGAGAAGGGAGAAGTGCAGTTTTTAGGTGGAGGCAGGATAGGCCTCTCTGAAGAGATGGATGTTCAGGTACAAATCAGCATCTTATAGTTTTGGTAACCCTTAAAAAAATAGAGATCCTGTTCCCTTATAGCAGATTAAACTGCACAGTGCTTGTGCTGTCTAATCTGCTCCTTTCTAAACTGTAAAAAACCTGGCTGATCCTGCCACTTCCTGTGTCCCCCTTTCTGTACTGACCACAATAATCATGGCTGCTGAGCCCTTAATACTGTGGTCAGTTTACATGCCTCTGTCATCAGCAGCTCTCCTCTGTCCCTCTCACCTCTTCCCTCCCTGCCTGTCAGCTGCATGTGTCTGGGTCTCTGTCTCTGACCCCCCCCCCCCTCGCTATTAGTACAGAATAAAAGATAACAAATTGTAAATAGCTTTTTACAGCTATATTAAGGCCGGTCACGTGACTCCTGGCCGCTCTACTACTCTGATCCTGGGTAACATCAGAGGAAGATCTCAGCCCCTTCCACTGTAGCCCAGGATCGGACTAGGAGACCATCCAGGAGTCACATGACCTGACTGAATATAGGTATTTACAAGCTTTGTTTAAAAAAAAACACCCACCCTGCGTGTTATGCCTAGATATAATAGAGGGGCTGTCAGTGAATTACATTTTTAAGGTAACAACCACTTTAAATGATGGCAGTAGATCTGCCGTATTGATAAAAAAAAGTATTTATTTTATTAAACTTTATATATTGGAAGTAACTGCTCAGAGGGAGAGTAAATCTAAAATATAGGTGCCCACACCAAAAATCATAAAGAGAGAATTGGAATAGAGTGGGGCAGCAGGATTTTCTTGGTACCATCAAAGGACAAATTGTATATTGGTGATATGTTATTATAAATTAATTGATAAATTCTTTCAAAATAGTTTGCATTTGTTTACATATTTCTATAGGTAGCCATGTTAGTCCCCTTCAGAGATAAAGCCCCATCTTATTATATTTTTTTACGCTAATTAGTATCCACGATGGCTGAAGGAGCTCTCTAGGGAAGGTGGAAAAAACTGTAAAATTTATCAAAAAATCCTTGGTTTTTGTTGTGCTTGAGTTGCCTCTAGAAAGAGATCTAATCTAACCCAATTAAGTAAAAAGCTTGGTAGCTGTATCCTTATTGTTTTACAGCAGTCCTTTGGTGAGATTGTTTTTGAGGGAAAACATTTTGGAAGAGATTAGGAGATAAGCAAGCTTTGTATGCTATCACACATTTAGATCTTTATGATAAACCAGTCAGTACAGATTATTATTAGGAGAACATGTGCATTTAGTTGAAATGCTTTCTACAATACATAGGTATATTTTTTTTTTTTTGCCTTCTATTTTTGTATAATAATGACTTTTAAAGGGCAACGCTTTCTCTTTCATGCATTTTTGGTGGGAAATCATAGAATTTACCTTACTAAAACTAGCCATACACTTGACAGCGCAGATGGACAAATCTCCCCTGCCAGCTATTGTAATCTGACAATCGGTACTGTTAAAGGATGTCAGGACAGCCCACTGATCAAATCTGAAGTTGTTGTAAAGGCAGAAGGATTTTTACCTTACTGCATTCTATGCAGTAAAGTAAAAACACTCTGTGCATGAGCTTCCCATGCACCCTCCCTAAAACACACCTGAGCCCGATCTTGATCCAGCAATGTGCACGAGAGCCAAGGCTCTCTCAGGTTTCTCTTTCTTGGCTCAGATACATCAGCAGGAGCTGTCAGTCAGAGCCAGTGGGAAGGGAGCAGGGCAGGGCTATGTCCCACTCTGTGTGTCTTATGGACAATCAGGAACGTGTCTCCGGAGTAAGCACGCATGAGTGCCAACATAGCAAGTGGTAGCCAACCAGCTTCAAACTTCAACTTGTTAAATTAAGCTTTTACAAAAAAAGTTGGGAAATTTCTGTGCAGAGCTGCACCAAATTTTGCACTCTCCAGTTTTAATAAATCAACCCCATGATCTAATTAAAGTGGTTCTAAAGGTTCTTCTGATTGCAACTTTCCCTGTCAATACTTACCTGAGCCCAACCCTGGGCTAACGATGAGCACAAGAACAGTATCTCTCTCCGCTCTCTCCCTCCTCATAGGCTCACAGACAGGAGGGAGTGGCAGGTGGGGCTGAGCTGTGCTCTGTGTGTCTATGAACACACAGAGCCGGCTTGGGAGCCAACCTGCATAAGTGCAGAGGGGAGGAACCAGGAGCACCAGCGGGGGACCAGAGAAGAGGAAGATCAGGGCTGCACTGTGCAAAACCACTGTACAGAGCAGGTAAGTATCACATGTTTTTTATTAAAAATAAAAAAAGCAGGGTTTATAATCACTTTAAATGAATACATTTATGACTGACCAGCTGTGGAATGGATTGGGGAAATAATAGGCATACAGTATAATTATTTATCTTTTCCCTGATGTTTAGGCCTGTAAGTCAGATTCCTGTCCCCTAAATAGCTGTTCTCAATATATATGATCCCTACCCACCACTTGTGTAAGCCATTCTAGGCCTGTGGCTGGTTTGTTACACTCAATAACATTTAAGCTGGGTACACACAGTTAGGTTTTTTCTTTTTTCCCTTTAGAGAGCCAGCTGAATGAAAAAATAAAAACAGATTCCTGCACCCCCACGAGGGATGTAATTCAAGAATCCCTTCCCCCCCCCCCTTGCTGGGACATTGTATTCCGACAGCAGGGACTCTCTGCTGTCAGAATAGACTAATGAGGGATGCAGCGGATTAACTGCAAGCCACTGATCAAATACGTTTTTTCAGCAGGTCTTTAGATCAGCTTCTGTCTAAAGCCTCGTACACACGTACCGAATGTCGGCCGAACGATCGGCCGTCTTTTGTCCGGTGCTGTCCTGTCGGCTGAAAACTGCAAAAGACTGCACATGAATTTTGTCGGCCAACAACAGCCAACTGCAGAAGTGATGTCATGTTCTGGTTAACTTTCCGTGTGTTTTTTCTTTTCTGAGCATGCCCAGTCTTGCTAATCGGCTGTTTGTCGGCCGAATTCTGTACTGACTGGCGAACAATCGGCCGTTCTGGTGTTGGCCAACAAAAATTTTAATGCCTGCACACCCGATTCTGTTCGGCCGAAAAGTCGCTTTCGGTTGTCGGAAGCATCATACTAACAAGCCGACAATCGGCTGATCATTCGGCGGCCGAATATTTACGGCCGACAATCGCTACGTGTGTACGGGGCTTTACAGAGAGGGCTATACATAGATTGAAATTTGTCTGGTCCCGTCTGAACTGGCCAATTTTCGATCCTTATGTACCCAGCTTTTTACAATGTTATCATATATGTGGTTGCAGCAGACCCTCATCCCTGGATCACACTTATGTGATGTAGGAAATGCAGCAAATCCTGTGCATTTCCCACACCGCATTGCAATTGCACGGTGTCCATGCAATCTGCTGCAGGTGTCAATGATATCCTAATGATACCCTGAAACAGATCACAAAACACATTACGATTGGCAGTATCGCATCCCATGGATGTGAACACTAATGCAATACGATTCGGGTGAAAAAAAGGTTACTGCACCATTTTGGTGCAGATGCCATGCGATTTCAGCCATATAAAATGTATGGCTGAAATTGCACAGCACAGACATCGCATATGATGTGCACAGGAATGTGGTGTGATTCGTGTGCGAACCACAAATGGTCCCAACATCACACAAATATGAACCCAGGCTCACTGCTCGGCCCCAATTTGACTGCAGAAATGTGGACAGGTTATCAGATTAGATAATCAATTGCTTTTGTGTTGCTTGTAATAAGAAGCATTGGAAGTGTATGGCCACTAATCAATCCTCTGGCTCTCTTTCCCTCCAAAAAAAAGAAGAGCACATGTGTTTTTTAAGTCTGCAAAGAGTTTAAAATGAGTTTGGTATATCATTCCAGCGCATTTGACCGCCCGCTAATGTCTACAGGCACCCAAAGCTTACAAATGGTTCCTGACACATGTTAAAATATTTTATATGTTCATGGTATGGCACTAATTAGATGTGAAGAGCTTGAATACATTATAGCGACAAAGTCAAAGACAAATAGAAGTTGCACAGTGCAGATTTACAGGTTTGTCATAAGTATGACATGGTGCAGTAAACCATTCAAACCACTCAGCCACTATGTACTGCTGAACATCCGGCTTTGTTCTTTGCACAGTTTTAATGAATAACCCCTTTCAGAGAGTGTTTAACTATAAATGATTTATTTAAAAGTTTGTATACATGCAGAAACACACATACCCTACTACAAAATGCTTTTGAATCTAATCTAAAAATTGCTGTTTTTTAACTACAGAAAGGAGAGCAAGACATATCTTTGATGTTTATAATTGGCATCACTGAAGACCTCCAGGCAACGATTTATTTTAATTGATATCAATATTTCATACTTTGTCTTTTAAATAGCTAAAATGCACTATGATATGAGCTTTACAGCCAAACATAAATCTAAGAAGCACACTAGACCCCAAAGAAAATAAAGTAGGCTGCTGATTCTACCTCAGCACCTAGACCAGTTGAACTACCAATATATTGATTGGCCAGCCACCTTCTTTAGCTTCATGGGCATGCTACGTTAATAAATACTATACTATATACTGATCATGTGGAGCTGTGTAAAGTGACATTGCTGAAGGATGGAGACCAGTTTTCCTTTTTGTAAGATGTATTTAGCCTTTAAATTATCATTTTATCTTCACATGTATAGTAAATTTCATCTACATGCAGTTATTGGGCAAGTTTACAAGCAAGGAGAAATGTAGAAACTCATCTGGGTTTTTGGAGATGATCTGAATTCTATTCAGGAAGTAGCACAGATGGCTTGCTTTCTATCAGTCTATCAGGGAAAGGATATAACAACACTGATATAGTGGGAGTCTGCTGGATTGATCACCGATGATAACACCAAATGTGCAGATAGTACTTGCAGTGGAATAGGAACAAAAAAATGTAAAATAACTCTATAATAATCCTGTAACTTTTTAAAGAACAAATGTGAAAACAGATCATGGTGTGAAACTTCACATTTACTCTTTATAACAATCAGCAAGGTTAGGTTTATGTGGCTATCTGAAATTCAGTCTGTGTCCAAATGAGATTTTTGGGGGAAGCTGAGCCCAGGAGCCAGTGCTGTAATGGAAGAATGCAAACATCTTAAGCAGCATCTAATTAAATTTACTAACAACTACGCAGTGCAAAGGTCCACTCGACTGGCCGGAAAAATAATTGATTGTTGAGGAAGGCCTTTGTATTACAGTTTTGGTAAATTACAAAGAGATTGTACAGAGACTGCTCAATCAATGTGTAATGTGTGTGGTCAGCTTTAGCAACCATGTCATATTTTCCTGTTCTTTATCTATGTTAAAATGTGTTTACCCAGTAAAAATGCCATCATACTAGGAGTATGTCTCCTGACTCCCACCCCCTTTTTTTTAAAAAAAAACGCTTGACAAATAGGTGGAGATGGGACTTTGGACAGTGAACTAGCTGTAGGAATCTAGGCTATTGACCGTTGCAGAGTCTTCTCAACATGTTGTATAATAAATTACATAAACAAGACATGAAGAAGATTGGGGCTTCAGGAAGCCAGGCCAACTTTTCCTAACTCCTTGAAGAGTGCATTACTTTTATATCTCAATGTATCAGGACCTATTTATTTTCTAGATTTAGATAATATAGCAGCAACTAAGTTAGATAACAGTTAACTGGAGTCGGGTTTTAAAGCAATCCTATTATGTACATTGGTACCATTCTAAAATAATGAGGGTGTTCATACACGGGGTTGACAATCTCAGTACATTATGCATCGGTAGCTGCTGCAGATCTCTACTCATATCCAATGAAAAGAGGGTAATGCAGGCTATGCTGCATACCACTGGATGTCTGCAGACATCCAGTGGTATGCAGCTACATGCTAGGCTACATGCAGTGTAGCCTAGGTAACCATTATTCTTCATGTACGGTAGGTCATTGGTCTCCAAAATTTTCAGCACAAGGGCCACATTTTATATTTTACAAATACCCAAATTACAAAAACAATACAAAAAAAAATGTTTTTTTGTAAATGAAGGAATCAAATTGAAATGAATGGGTAAGTTTTACTCAAAGTTTTCTGTAATCGGCATGATATGATTTAGAACAACAGAGAAAAAACTTCTGAAAAGAAACTCCAAATACCTTGAGCTCATTAGAGTCCTCATTACATGGGAGTTCCCCATTACATCTAAGTCCCCATCAAAGTTTCCTCTTATGTCATGGTCCCAATGAGAGTCCCCTCCTTTCATCAAGGTCCCCATCGGGATCCCCCTTACATCAGGGTCCCCATCAGCACCCTCCCTGCAGTTCTGTCTTATATTAAGGTCCTCATCAGAGCTGATGAGATGAGAGAACCCAGACCCAACAATGCAGACGAGCTGAAGGCTGCTATCAAAGCAACTTGGGCTTCCATAGCACCTCAGCAGTGCCACAGGCTCCTCCATGCCACATTGCTTTGATGCAGTAATTCATGCAAAAGGGGTCCCGAACAAGTATTGAGTGCATACTATACTGTACATGGACATACTTTTCAGTAAGCCAACATTTCTGTATTAAAAATCCTTTTTTAATTGGTCTTATGTAATATTCTAATTTTCTGAGATTAGAAAGAAATGAAAGAAATGCTTGAAATATATCACTCCACGTATAACGCATCTATATAAAATATATGAGTTTTACTTTTTGAATCGAATTACTTAAAAAAATGTACTTTTTGATGATATTCTAATTTTATGAGATGCACCTGTAAGTATACAATTCTGCCACAACAAATGTGAGACTGTGCATTTCACATATGGTCCAGTATTTTAACAGTTAGGCCTCGTTCACATGGAGGGGAGCGGGTGCACAGAGCTGGAACGCACACTGTCTGCGTTCGGGCCGCTCATTTGCGCATCTGTCAAATTGGGAGCAGTGTCCATGAAGCAGCAATCCAATTGACATGAATAGGATCACCTGTGCATCACTGGGTAGGCAAACTAGGCCCTAGCACAGGCGTAAGTTTAAGTACACCTGTTTAAACAAGGCCTTAGATATGCATAACTCCCTCTTAAAATGTCTCCTCTTCCTGATCTAACATTCTCAAAAGGAGAGGTTAGCAATGGCATCTCCCATATTTCTATCCTGACAGTTTCACTTTAAGCAGTTGACCCTCAATATTAATTTTGTTTTTATGATGGATGAGAACATTTCTTGATTTGTTCAGAGACTTTTAGATATATTTTTTCATTTTTTTTCCGTTTTGTATTTTGATTTTGTTATGTCCAACCTATACATTTATAAGATATGCTTACAGCAGTGTTTGAACACTGGGGACATTAGTGTCTTCTGTACTTCAGCAGAGCTTTTATCTCAGCTGTCTTCTCTGTAATTGCAGCCTGTCCACTCTGAGTGCAATCCACAATTGGCACGCAATATTCCCAGAGCCACAGATCTTTAGAATAGATTTATTTTATGTGGGCTATTTAATTGTTCCTACTTGTTTTGTTGTCTGTTCATTACAGTCTGGATAAATCTTGAGTATTTTTCCTATTCTGTTTTCTGCCAGACTATTGAGACTCTATTTGTTGCGTTGGCTTTATTTTTTATTCTTTTATTCTTACTGCTACTGAAGTCTTTTTGTTTGCAATAGGTTTACCCTACCAGTTCACCATGGTCGTACGTTTTAATTAGAATTCTGGATTGGAGGGCACAAATATTAGCTTCCTTTTTTTTATGTTGCTTTCTTTTACTTTTTTATACTTCTTTAGGTACCAGCCTTTTCTGCACTGGTATAAGGAGTATGTAAGATAATGAGTAAAATACTTTATCTATGACTTTTAAATTAAAAAAAGGATATGGAGTTATTTTAAGGGTTAGTATAATTAAATATGTCTCCCATTTTTTCTCCCACATTGTCACCCTATCTCATGAGTTTCTTCTGGAGGCCAGTAGTAGCCACTCACATTATGCAGACATGGTCAATGTTGTTACCATTGGTAAATCCCCCTGAAAAATGTCAGCTGTTATCCAGATATAAAGTGGCTGCAAAGAGGCTGCAGAATGGAGATGCAACAAAAGATGAAAAAGGAGATAAAAAGACATGAGAAAATGATTTTTGTTTTTTAAAATGACACTTGTGTTTGATACACAATGCTTTAGCACACCAAATATCATTTATTTAGTTCCACATTTTAGAATCCCCCTCCTTCAAGGAGCCTCACCCACATCTATCTAAAAGAAAAATCTTACGCATACCTTAAACTGATCGGTTTTATGGCTGGTCATGTGACGTTATGGGTCCTTCATCTTTGATTTTAGAAATGGATGGTACTTAGCCCTGGATATATCAGTGCTTTAGTCATAATGTGTGAGATCTGTTCTGTTCAGGAATACTGTGAGCCTAGGCTGGCGTGATGACATGCCCCTAGGAGGTATGTCCATAATTGCTTGAGTTTACAGGACACGGGTTGGTTGCTGAGCATCATTCAACTCAAGCACTGGTTCAAAGACCAGTGAATCCATGGAGGACAGTGCAAAGGAGGAGGTGCAGATTGCAATATAAATTGTATTATATTATATTTATTTTTAGTGCTGGGATGAATATTCTTTCATTTTACGACTTAGAAAGAATGGAGCTTTAAAAACATTATCTGAAGTAAAAAGTTTTGGATGAATTCTACACATGCACTTAATAATGTAATAGAAAAGATAAAAATTCTAAAGTAAACCATGTCAGCCAATCAGATATCAGCTCTCAGCAGCTTGAAGGAAAACTGTTCTTCTAACCTTGTTTTCCATAATCCTTCTCTCACACTTTCTATAATCACTTTGCTATAGGATTCTGATCATTTGCAAAATCCTCCAAGCCTCACACCATACTGCCTTCACTTGGTAAGGAATGTTTCATTCCGACATTAAAGGCCCACTATAGGAAAATAACATCATTTTCATAATCTGGTTTATGTAAATGAGATTTTAATAACATTCATGATTTAATATGTTTCATAAGTTATTAGAACATAAAAAATATAGAAACCAAGGTTCACTTGTAAGAAGCAATGTTTTGCAACAATACATCTGCCTTGTTGTCCCCTAATTCCATAAGTAAAAAAATACCAACTTTGTTGCTTGTTTTTGCCTCCAAGCAGGGACAGTTGTAGACTAAATGTGGCCCCCAATGTTCATGAGTAGCTAATGGTACTGTGGAGTGTGTGTGTTTATATATATATATATATATATATATATATATATACACATACATACATACATACATACATGCATACAGTATTTACATACATACGCACATATTTAACTCAGAGGTATAATGGAATATTTAAGTTCCTTCTACCCTACTTCAGAACCAGCAGCACTTCAAAGGAAGTGGCCCACTTCTGACTTCCCTTGCAGTTCTGACTGACAAATCAAATGACAGAGCTGTGCAAAGGAGGCCATGAGGTCCACACAAACACAGAGGTCTGACTGGAGGTGGAATATTGCAGCTACACATGGTCACTGCGGGACTGTGGGCATTGCAAACTAAGGCAGGGGCTGGGCATTGCTGCTGTTGCACAGGGGGCCCCTAGAACGCTGGGGTTCATGGGCAGTTGCTCTGTCTGCCCCTACCTAATGCCAGCCCTGCTTCCAGTGACAACTAAATTTGAAGAGAATCTGCACTGCAGTTATATGCTGGAAATGTTAAATATCGTTTTGTTTTGCAATACATTGATCAAAACATTACTAGATGACTTTCACTTTAAGTAGAAATGTAGAACAATATAAAATTTGGGGACTTTGTTCTGTCTCTACCTTGAAGCGTCTCTTTAGTCATTTTTTCATCTTTCCATCCATTAACTCTTCTGCCCTTGTTGAATAATAAAACATTTTTTTTCTCTGCCAGTAAACACTTTGTACAGCCCACTTCCTTATTCTTGTCTGGTAATTAGCCTAGGTTAATGACATCATGCACAGCTCTCTCTCACTCTTGTGAGAGTTTACCAGAAAGGGAGGAGGGGTGAGTCAAAGGAACAGCCAAGGAGAGCTGCAGAGCTGGATGGGTCTGGATGAGGGCGGAGATAACAGGAAACTCCAGAGATCCATTCAAGAGAGATGAAATGTGCAGGCAAGCACGTGTGTGTGTGTGTGTGCAAATCTAGGAAGTGAACAGTCAGCAGCTTCAGCTGTCCACAGTTAAAATGGTTTGGACTTAGTGGAGGGAGATTTCTGCTGCATATTTGGCAAGTAAAGAATCACAGCACATATACAATAATATGCAAAGTGGTTGGAGGGAAGCTTCAGAATGGCAAATATGTTTTTATTACAAATGATGTAAGCAGACTGTAGTTCCTCTTTAATTTCTTTTACTTCCCCTGCAGGATTCAGCCTAGGATATGAAGAGGCAATACTGTAAAGGTAGATTTCCTCCAGTCATGCTAACAGAGTGATTGGAGGAATCTCAGCTGCCTGCTATTGTATTTAGGCAGCTATGGCACTTGCAGCTACCTAAATACAATGACGCTGCCAAACATTGACTACATCTGATAGTATGCTGTCACTGATAATTTTCCACCTGCTAATCCATTTTTGGTAAATTCTTTTTTTTTTAAAGGTGCATAATAAATGTACATGAAAAGACACAAAAACAAAACAGCAAAAAATACAACAGTGTCAAAAAGAAAACAAAAAAAGACAGCGTTGATAGGTCACACAGGACCCCACTGCCATAAACTTCCTTTCTCCCACCGGCTAGGCTCCATTCCCCCTCTCCCTGTTCAGTACCATTCCCACCCAACCTCAAAAAATAAAATATACCATAACAAAAACATTCATTCATAGCCATACTGCCAAAAATGTAATCCCCCAACATACATAAAAACACAGCCCCTGGCAATGTAAAAGCTTGATAGGAATGTCAGAGATATGAACAAAGAGTATCTTCCAGGGCCGCCCACACTTCAGCAGGAATCAGACAACATTCAAGCCACCTATGGCCAGCCTATGTCAGTTAGGTCATACAACATTGCACAAGGAGCTTATAGTATTACTTAGTGTAGGGTTCAGCTTATTTGTATATTTCTGCTCCTTCACTATCCAATCACAGACTACAGTTGTAGTCATAGGCTATTTCTGCTCCTTCAGTATCCAATCACAGACTACAGTTGTAGTCACAGGCCCCAGCCTGCCTGTGTTTCTTTACTACAGTTAAAGCTGTATTGCTTTAACTGTAGTAAAGAAAACGGAGGTCAGAACCAGTCTAACAAGGGTGTCTGGATTAGAAAATGAATAAATATTAAATATAATTAAGTTACACATTTCTGGCAGCTAAGAAAGTCACATATCTGTATTTCAATTGCAAATGCATCTGTTTGCCTTTAGATCTGATTTAAGGGGGGAAAGGGGGAAATCGGTGTACAGTAAACCATTGCAATTCATTGTCTAATAATTTTACTTTACTTAAAAGAAATCTGGCTGGATGCTTTGTATGACTGCTCTTTTCAGCATAAATGTATCTACAGTATACACATTTTTCAATAGGTGGTAATTTAAAACCTGTCATTAAATAAATATAGGCGCTGGCTTCACAGGCCTCTGTCTACAAATTCTAGTTTCATTCAAATTGGAGGTGTTTATATATTATTACTGAAAATGTAGTTACACTTCCACTAGTTACTATAGGTTTCTGCGCACTACTCTTCCTTGTGATATCTTGTTATCCCATTTGAGTCTCGTCCACCAGCAATACTGTCCACAGCCTGCATTACCATCTTGCACATAATCTGAGCAGCGGGCAATGCAGCTTTCCCACTGTGATTTAAATAAAGTGCTGCTTCTTGCTGGATGGCCGGTGGCCCTGACAAGGAGCTAGCATCACACAGAGTCTTGCCCATGTTTTATTATGTTAGGCTAATTGATTCCAGTGCATAAATCTACAGGGCTGCAGAGCTAAATTGAGCTTTAAATCAATCATAAATTCAAAAGACAGAAATCTGAAATAGGGAAAAGGAAATCTAATTACCATCAACTGTAATTACTGGACTCTTGTAAAGGGGGGCAGTGCAAAGAGTTATGAAGTTACAGTAACTGAGAACCTATTGACATTCCTTTTTCAAAAGTGTTTTGTGACAGGTGCCGTAGTGTGAAATGCTGGCCGACACTGCTGGTGCCATTCCTACAAGCACACTACAAAAGCCTGGCTGAGTGCCTGGTGGTCCCTGGCAGGGCTTTGTAGCTACATACACTATATTGTCAAAAGTATTAGGGTGCTTGCAGTCTCCACTCTGATTCATCCCAAAGGTGTTCTATTGGGTTGAGGTCAGGACTCTGTGCAGGACAGTCAAGTTCCTCCATCCCCATCTCGCTCATCCATGTCTTTATGAACCTGATTTCTTTGATATCTCTGATTTCTATGGAGTGGGTTTGGTTTCAGATGAATCTTTGCATTCCTAACCCCCATATATATATATATATATATATATATATATATATATATATATATATATATATAACAGATATTATTCCTCAATAATGGGCAGCACAGAAACACATTTTAAGCTGAAAGTAGGGCATGGCTTTGCTACACCATCACATTAATATTAAACATAAGAATCCATAAACCACAATTTTGCTCTAACTAGTTTCAGCTAGCTGTGAGCAATTAAAGCTGAACTGTAGGAAAGCGATTTTAGCTACGTATGTGTGAGCTGTTTTAGTTGGATTTGCATTTTTGTTTTACATAGTTTTGTGATCCAGGTATCCCGGGTTTATAGAAGTGCTAGGTCCTGGACCTTTATTTTAATAGCAGGACAGCTTAGTCCACCATACATTTGTGGCCTGCTAATTGGACATTGAAAGAGCAGCAGTACACGGATGAGATCATTTCTGTGCTTTTCCTTAAGTTAGCGTGTATATAGCGTTAGACTGACAGCACTGTGCACTACAGTAATACCTGATTGGTTTATATTGCTGATAAACCCGAATTGCGCAGAGGTTTACAACAAGCTGACAGGAAGATTGATTTATATGCTTACAATAATTACAATAAAATGTCATTTAATAATTGTTTTAATAGGCACATAACTGCATCAACTGTTTCTTATGATTGCCTTATCTTTTAGTTTGCTTTTTTGTAAGAGTTAAAATACAAACCTAGCTAGGTGACTAACTCGCCATTTTATACTCCTGATGCATGTCTGTATCATGTACTTGTGTTACAAAAGTATGCTGTTCTCTTTGTATTGCTTCCTCTGTGGGAAACCCCTGATGATCCTGCCAGCCCCCCTGCTCAGTTTTTGGGCTGTGCTGGGCTGTGATGTGCTGTCCTCCACTGTGCACAACCAACCAATAGGAAGATCAGTGTGCTGCTGTTTCTCGAAGCCCTTTATACAACTGAGAACAGATATTATGTGATCACAGATTACCCCCACAAATAAAACCACATGAGAAACTACAGATCGTGGCAGAATGTAAAAAAGAATGGGATGGATGGCTCAGTTATGATTACTTGAAATAAACAAACTTCTTAATACATTGCAAACCATTGTACAGAAGGCCTTTTAGAGATGATTGTTTTCTTTTTGAATTTTTTGGCCTCAAAACCAAACTATATGTCTGGCAGAAATCCAATACAGTTCACCATGCAAAAAAAAAACAACATCCAAATTCCTACAGTATAGCCTGGAGGCGGTAATATCCTGTTATGGGGGTGTTTCTCTGCAGCAGGGACTGGAAAACTTGTCAGGTTAGAAGAAAAATGTATGGGGCAAAATACCATCAAATTCTTGAGGAAAATCTGCTACCCTCTGCCAAAAAGTTGTCAATGGGAAGAAGTTTTACCTATTAATGTGACAATGACCCAAAGCACACAGCAAAAATGACCACACAGTAGTTGAAGGCAAAAAAGGTGAATGTCTTTGCATGGCTTAGTCAGAGCCAAGACTTAAACTCCATTGAAAATCTGTGGAATGACTTGAAGACTGCAGTCCAGGAATGGTCACCATCCAATTTAACTGAACGTGAGCAGTTCTGCAAAAAAGAGTGGGCAAATTTTGCAAAGTTTAGATGTGCAAAGTTAGTGGAGACATATCCCAGCAGACTAAAGGCTATAATTAAAGAGAAAGGTGGTACAACAAAATACTGACATAAGGGGGGGGGGTGATCCTTTTTCCAACTCAGTGATTTTGTTTTTGATTTTTTTATTTTTTTTTATTTCTAACATGTTGGTGTTATATCTTTCACGTGGATGGTATAAGTTGTACTAGTAAATACAGCTGGATAAAACATAAAATGCATCTGTCTTAATTTAAGGGCTGCAAAGCAACAAAATGTGATTATTTTAAATGGGGGGGGGGGTGATTCTTTTCTTTCAATCATTTTTATTAAGAACTTTAATAAACAGTTTCAAAGATGCAGTCAACTGTATGCATATTTTAACTTCAAATCTTATACATGTACCGGTAATTGCTCAAAACATAGAACAAATTTAGAACATATAGAGGGAAGAGATATGGAGAAAATCAATCTAAAGCTATCAAATAGAATCAGAAAGAGAAATGATAAAATTTAGTCCCCCTGACCTGCTACTACAATGTAATTCTAAATGGTCAGGGAAGGGAGCAAGGCCCATGCACCACATATGGTTGAGAAACTTATGGGTCCCTAAATCCCAATCCCTATGAATAGCAGAGGGGACATGGGGTGATTCTTTTCTATACCCACTGTATATGGATTTGATGGGTTCCTTACATTGCTGTAAACTTTTAGAGATAAGCCCACTAGGTGCTTTAAGAAACAAAAAAAATAAAAATGCATTGAAATAGTGGCAACAAAATACCTCTCCGTACAGGGCTGTTGTACTCTACACAGGACAAGCCCCTTACTTAGCTTTTACCTTGCTTCTTATTTCTCTCCTTTACTCTGACCCTATTTAATGCAGACCTTCACAGTGACCCTGTCTGCCCCCTGATTTTTGCTTTTGTATATAGAATATGATTGCAGCTTTGCGTCTGCTTGTATCAAACTATATACTAAGTGTGAATTACAGAGAACTAGTAGTGAGCACTCAGTTAGCAGTTGGCAAATGCACCTCTTGAGACTAAGATGAATAATGATGATATCATTATTTTCACCCTGTGTTGATGGGTTTTGGGTTTGTGTCAATAGAGAATACAGGGGGGGGGGGGTAATTTATCAGAACTGGGGCAGACAGCTTCTATTTTTAGCTTGTTTGTTTAGGGTGCCTTCACACCTGTGAGTGCACCCAAACTTCGATTAGATGCGAGAACCCAAGCAGGGGTTTCCACGATTAGCTGTGGGAGGCAGCCCTATTGAACAAAATGGGAGGTTGATGGCCTCCACAGCTAATCGCAGCCTCTTGCATATAATCACTCGATTACATGCAAGTGAACGACCCTGGATGCAGACTGTGCCTAGATTCATAAATCTACTCCTGATTTCAGGTGCACTCTGCTGGCATTTAGGATTAGTTTGAGACATTTCTGAGATCATACAAAATTCACTGACAGGTGCATTGGACCTCCAGTTGACCTTCTAATCTGCATTTGACTTGCTTCTAAGCTGCCACAGCCTGCTTTTAGCTGTTTATGTATTTCCATTGAATTGTATAGGAAGAGTAGCAGTCCTGGCGGAAATAGAAGCCTGCCAACACAGGCCCTAACCGTGACTGATAATGACGCCAAGGTGTCTGAAGATCCAACCCCATTTGACTGTCTGTGGGAAAGATGAGCAAGCAAAAGGAAAGTGATGAAGGCATTTACAGCAACACAAGGGCTTCTGCCAAAGGTTGTCAGGAGCTGGAAATCTGACAAACATTTTTTGTTGCAAAGTGCCAAAAAATAAAACTGTGAACATCCAATTCATTTAAATATGCACTTCTTAGTCATGATAGGTCTGTGCACCTCCACACACATGATAGGTCTGTGCAAGAACCTTCCATTCTAAAAGAATAATTATTATAACCTATCCTTAGAGCCACTATTGTACAGTACATCTGAAATGTAACATTTTTTAACCGTGACCAATGTCCCCTGAAGTAATGACTACCACTCTCCATGACACGAGGAGAGAAAAGCATTCAGTAGATTATGGTGACATCTTGTGGCAGGTGACATCCTCATTTCCCTCTATTATTGACAGATATGACCCTGAAATCAAATCAGTATATTCATTTTATTTTTGTGACCCTTTTTATTGCATTTTAGTGTTATAAAATAAAAAGAACTTTCTAAAGTGTACTTTGTGTTCACTTTGTAGTATTTTGTTAAAAGTACATTGCAATCTGTTTTTATTGATTTTCAGCAGTTTATTGCTTTCTGGCAGGGAAGGTATTATGAGGTAAAATCTGATTTTGTGATCATGTACTGCAGGTTTTTACTGGTCTTAAGAGTACCCAACATTGATCCAGCAAATTCGATATAGTCCAAACTAAGTGGATAAAAATTGTCAGTGGCAATGTCTACTAGAAATACAGAAATATTTTCACTTTGATTTGTATGTTTGTCTGCAGTGCATGTTGAATTACTTTATTTTTTCAGGATTATACTGTTATCTTTATGAAGATTAAAAAGCTTCCTAATAGTGGAAAGTTGTTAATGGGGAACAGTTACAATGAGAAGAGTGCCAGGGTGTGCAGCAGCTCTTCCTGATTACATCGTCAAATATTTACCATGTCTATCAATGTCTAATTTGATGTTGAAGTGTATTACAGTGGAGCAGCATGTAGTGACTTCAGCTTGGTGTAATTTCCTGCCTCAGAGAAGGAGATCCAAATAGCATTCAGGCACACTTTACCTAAATAGCTAAAAATAAAGACAGTTTCCACAATGTCTCAACCTCCTGTATGTCAACATATTACACACATGACAGATCTGCTTAAAATGAACTTGTCCTCAGACTATGAACAAACAGTAAAAGCCTAATTCCCCAGTGTAGCTATAGGCACTGTGGAGAAATTAATCTTCAAAGTTTACAACTGAGGCACTAAAACCTTAGTTTTTTGCTATTACTTTCTATTACAACAGAGTCCTGCCAGCCTTGTAATATAAACAACCAGGAGGTGTTGCTAAACTGTTAAAAAACTGACTAAAACCCAACTTTGGAGTCTTTGTTGTGATCTTGAGGAACTAATTACTTCAAAATACAAGCAGCCAGAGAGGTCAATGAGGACATGTTTTGAAGTTCTTTTTAATGTTTGTTAGAAATATGCAAATAGTTTAATGTTCATAGCCTTGCATGGGTGAACTCTAAGTGCCCATCACACTACCATGTTGCAGTACTGCACTGTGAACTTTATAGTGTGTTGCGATGCCATTGATTTTGAATGGCACTTCAATGCATGTCCAGAATACACCTGCGTTGCAATGCACTGCACTGCCCTGTGATGCCAGTGGTGTGCTGCAAAAAAAAAATGCAGCAGTAGCTACATTTCCAAGTGAAGGGCATTAAAGCCTATTCATTTTGAATAGACTGCCTAATGCAGAGCGCTTCAACCCATAAAAACTTGATCGTTTGAATGGGTACAAAAATAATATTTTAGATTTGTACAAGGAGCAAAAATATAGAATGGCACAAGATACAAGATCAAAAAAAGCTAAAATAGAATTATTTTTTTTATTTTGTTTTGCTCTTTCTCTCACTTTCTCACTCATTGGGTTTGATTTATTAAAACTAGGGAGTGCAAAATCTGGTGCCGCTGTGCATCGTAACCAATCAGCTTCTAACTTCTGCTTGTTCACTTAAAGAGGAAGTAAACTCCTCAAATTTTTTTTTCTTTTTTTCTTCCCTGCAAAGTAAATGCATAATGTGCTAGTATGCATCGCGCGGGAGCCGCTAGTCACGGAACTGGAAACTGATTGATTTCTATGCAGAGTTGCACTAGATTTTGCACTTTCCAGTTTTAGTAAATCAACCCTTCTGTCTCTCGCTATACATTGTATACTCTCCGTACATTGTTTTTCTCTTTAAGCTGCTCAGGTTAGAATGAAAGAAAGGGCCAGCCCAAGTGCGTTGTATACACATAAGAGCTTTTTAATGTACAGATAAAAGGCAGACATTCAAATTTAAATCTCAGCATTAGAAAGATGCAGAGGAAAAGATAGATATGAAAAAGAAGAAAGATGGAAAAATGTAAAGATAGAAAAATGGGGGAACTGTGATTTTGGACATTAAAAGGTATTATGTTCTGAACAACAATACCCACAACAATAATAATATTAATAATTGATTTATCACTCCAGGGCTTCCTTGTAAGCAATAGTGGGACTGCCTTTGTATTGCTTTTTATACTCCGCAAGGGAAGAAGTCTTTCTATTGGACTGTAAAGATCATCATAGATTGCTATTCTATTGTATAGTTGAGATGTGTGGACTTATCTGCTAGTTATACTCTAGGCATATCCTGGGACTGCAGCATCTAGAACGGTAAAAAGCAGAAAGCTGTGAGACGAGGGAATTCCTCCATAGCACTACTAACTTTATCATTGTTTATGAAATCCCTCTTTAATAGTGTTTCACAGAAGGTTCTGGTCAACCTACCCAAGGCAATTAAAAAATGTAGAAAATACTGTCAAATTCAAATCACAAGTAATTATAGAGCGTAGGTCACCCTAGAAGACACAACAAGCAGTTAAGTAAATAATTGGCTGTGGGGCTGGAGCTGATACGTTTACATTTCAAACAAGAACTTTAATATAAATTCCATTTCACACGGGGCTAGCAAGTCCTGCATTTCCCTGACCTTGACATTTCTGAACATGTTCTTCTATTCCACCATACAGTTAGTGTATGTGCCTGGGGGATATACAATGTGCTCCAAGTGAGATTTCCATCATTATATAAACAGCATGCTGAGCAAGTCCATTGACATTTGTCATCTTCTGTCTAATGTACAAGGCCAGAGAAATGGCATTATGGGGAGGATATTGCTTCTAAGTGGGTGACCACAGCTCAGGTCCTAGGCTTCTCACTACTAGTAATCTGTTGCCAGGCTGTTTACTCTCTTACTTTGCATTTCTCACCAATGCTACAACTGACTTTAAATAACTCCAGGCAAATCTGTAACTCCCCTTAGTTCCCTTATGTATTCTTTCCACAGTCATGAAATAATTTTACAGTTCAGCTATTGTAATAACCTGAAATCAGTTTTTTCAGCTGAGTTTCCAAACAGCAGCAGAAAGCTAAAGGAACCTGTATTGAGGGAATTACAGAGACTTCTGTCGTTGCTGACCTCTCCTTCTTTAAGTGTATCTGAAGTCACCTTTTTTTTAAGTTAAGGGCCCATTTACATTGTAGTGCTGTGCACATGTCATGCGTTAACTTGCATTGCTCATTTTAAACAGCCTATTAAAAAATGAATGGGCTGAAAAGCACAGCAATGCATGCTAAAATGGCAGGCTGCATTTTATCCTAGCGCAACACAATGCACTGAACATCCTATGCTGTGCTTCACTGTAATGCCTTTCAGCACACATGTGATAATAACCTCTTGCTGCCACTCCCCCTGTTCCTTTATGAAGATCTAAATACTGGGAGGCAGAGGCAGACTTTCTGATCATGTGACCACTGTGATTGGTTGTCACAGCAGTCACGTTATTGGAAGTTCCCAATCGCAAGTATGCATCAGGAGCTGCTTGTGACAACCTAGTTACTGTCGTGAGAGAATGCAATGAATGGGCTCTCAGCACAAGAAAACTGTTCCCTATTGACGCATGTGTGCAGCTGCTCAGCATTAAAGACCATCCACTCAGCCATCGCATATATGTGTATGGCTGATAGGAAAAGACGAAGGCCCCTTTCACACATGCGGACCATTCAGATCCGCCTGTCAGTTTTTTAGGTGGATCTGAACAGATGCCACAAGCATCTCTATGGGGCAGCAGATGTCAGCGGAGACATGTCTGTTGACATCCGATCCAATTCTGTTCGTCAAATCCGGACGGATGGAAACCTTATTTTCCATCCGTCTGGTGGATCGGATGGGATTGGATGAGAACGGACAGGCGGTCCGTTCTCATCCGATTCCCCCATAGAGGAGAGCGGGGACCTGACAGCTCTTTCTCCACACACAGAGCGGAGACGGAGCTGCTATCCGCCTGCTCAGTGGGGGATCGGCGGATCGATCCCCCGCTGAGAAAAACAGAGTCTGTCGACAGAGCGGACAGTGTGAAAGGGGCCTAAGCTGTGTTGGGGTTTAATGTTATTGCAGTGCACCAGGGTGAATGATTCCTTAGGAAAAAGTATGAAACAGTTAAGACCCCTGTAAGTTTTTTTTTTTTTATGTCCCACTGTGGCAATTTTCCTTTAAAATTTTCCTTTTCCAGTTTAAATCCTGCCCTAGACAGTTGTGACTGGAACTGTGGAAAATGTACCATCACCTCCTGTTCTTTTGACAAGAGTAAAAGTTTGGGTTTCCTCTCACTTTCTGTTCTTGCAACAGTGGTCACCAGGAACCACCAAAAAAATGTGATTCCAGATATATACGTTAAGTTAGAGAGGTCAGCAAACACGAATCTGCTCATGGGGGCAACGACACCAAACAAACTCTGATAGAGGTTTCATCTAAAAAAAAAGTTTGGCTTTCAATATACTTTAAGATGCCAGTTGCTTGGCTAACATGCTGACCTTCTGAGTCACTGACCTCAAACAAGTATGGATATCAGTAGGTGTGACTTCAATTGGACTTTGCTGCATATTTTTTCTAAGTCAGTTTCTTTCAGTACAGATTTATTTTAAAGGCTAGGTTCTTCATCTTTAAAAAATATGATAAATGCACATGTTTTTCCAGAAAAAAAAAAATATGTGCATTTATTTTTTTTATTATAGGAGCCAGCAAAGCATAGGATTCAGTGGATTGTGGATGCAACAATGGATTGTGGGTGTCATACTCCTGCAGACACTTTCTTAAGCTTTCTGGCTGTGAAATATTTTGTCCTCCATGCTGTGTTGCCATATAACACAGTAAATATACATTCATAACTCTTTGAAAACAGAATAATTTGGTTATTTTCAGGGTGTAGTTAGCTGCAAACTGGAGTTTACCTGTTTACTGCTCAGCAACAACAATGTACAGTTTTTGCACCGGTAACACTGTAGTACTTACTATTTTTGTTTCTGCAATCATATCAACTAAAACAAGATCAATTTATGCAACACAGCTGTAAATAATTGTACTATGTCATTATTTTGCTACATAGCTGAATACATTGCAATGTATTGCCTCAGGTGATGGATCAATAGACGTTCATTGTAGTTCTTTGACTATGCCAAAAGCTATGTTCCTATATTAAATAGAGAACCTATGCAACCAGCTATTGTAACATGTCAAAGAAAGTCATTTCTTTAGGAAATTACATTTGTTATGCAAATAATTGTGGACACTGCAGTTTTATTCTATCTACATTTTTCATCCTTTTCAAAAAATGTAGACCATGATGTGGAGACTCCAGTGTACCATAGGATTTCTTGGCTTAACACTACAGAGAGAACTCCGTGATTGGAGGAAAGGCTGGTCAGATGACTTTGACAGGTCATTTGACTGGGCTCTCCTCGCCATTGCCTATTTTTTCAATTCTTTTTTTTGCACTTTACAGGCTTCAGAGTTCTGAAGCAACCAGAACACAATATACATTAATGGACACTTTTCTTTTTAAGCAGCACTTTCATTGCAGTAATGTTGTACCACTGCTTTATAAATGGGGCATTATAAACATTTGTATTAGTTGATGAGATCTTTCATGACATTGGGATGTTTAAAGTCCACTTAGCTTACATTTAACAGAAGAGTATGGGCTCTTTCACACGGTCCGCCTCCATAGGCGGATCCGTGCTGCTCAGCAGGGGATCTTAAACACAGATCCCCGCTGAGCAGGAAGGTGACATCTCCCTCTCCACTCTGTGTGCGGAGAGGGAGATGTCAGAGCCCCATGCATCTCTATGGGGGAATCGAATGAGAGCGGACCGCCTGTCCCGATCCAATCCCCTGGCCGGATGGAAAATAGGGTTTCCATCTGTCCGGATTTCATGGACAGGATCGGATGCGAATGGCAGCGGGTGTCAGCGGACATGTCTCCGCTGCCCCATATGGATAAATGGGGGATCAGATCCGCCTAAAAAAATCTGATCGGATCGCTCGTGTGAAAGGGGCTTATCGGTCTTGGTCAAAGATAGTTTTCCAGTTTCAGTAATTGACATAGGAAAAAAAAATTTCAAAAAATGTGTTGACCTGAGCAGGTCAGATATCTTGTGTAGTTCTCAGCTGGTATTGTTAAGCTGGATACACACTATACAACTTTTGTTGTTAGATTTCCTTTAGATTTACCTTTAACTATGTAGTGCAAGGGCCTGCCTGATTGCATACAAATTAAAAGTGTTTAGGTTTGACCTCATATTAGGAGGTTTTGGAAAATCTAAAGGAAAAAATCTAAAGACAATTGTATAGTGTGTATCCAGCTTTACAGTGATGCTGCTGCCAACAGACTTTGGCCAATTGCTGTTTACAAATTACTGTCTTAATCGTGTTCCTGTTTCAAAGACCTGCCCTTACTTTTAAGGTTCACCAGGATAGAGAATGAGAAAAAAATCTAATATTTTATGTTTGCTTCCAGCACTAGTGTAGAAGCGGTATCTTCCAACAGAGAGATTTGGATTTAGGACAGCTGTCATAGGTGGGATTTCCCTTCACTCTGGGTAAGGTTCTACTTACTTCCTATCATAACTATTGAACAGGAAGTGAAGGAAAATATCCAGCATGGGTGCCATAGACAAGATTAGAAATAAGACAGAGTATCCAACCCTTTTTTGCTCTGTCCAAAACTGAAAACAAAAATGTGTGCACTGTAATTCTATTTTAAGAAGTTGCCTGGTTAAAAAAAAAAAAACGGTTCATATCTTTAAAACCCTTTGTTCATATCTCTAAATTCTTTTCTTATTTTTGACTGTAAGGTGTTCTCACCCAAGGGCACCCTTTACTAGTTGAATTGATGGAACATCTTGCATATATTCTATTTGCACTGTTTGATAAGAACCTATGAGCAGTAGCTCATGTAGCTCAGCATAAAGCTTTAATTTAATATGTTGAAAAGCTCACGCTCGTCTGTTTTCATGCAACAAAACTCATGCATTTTGCAGCATATAAATCAATGTCTGCTAGAAATCCCATTCTTACCAATGAGGTTCACATCTGTGTTGTACAGTTTAATGCAAACAGAAAAAGTAAACTATATGTGCCAATTCAAATCTATTTGTATGTGTTACCACATATGCTGCAATCCAGCCAATATAATAAGCACCGTAAAAATATTGCCTTGGAAACAAACCAAATAATCCAGTATTCAAATAAAATTGTTATAATGGCTTATTTAAAATCAATTAATCACTTTTAAAATTTCTTGGTATCAGTCATTTGATTTGGAGAACACCTGCTCCATTGCTCAATTGCAACTATGCTTGCTTGCACATTTTTGCTAATTAGACACAAGCAAGGGTAACTTTTCTACAATTCTTTAAAAAAAATCTTGCTGTCAATCGTCAACATGTTCACAGAGTTTAATAGTTAGTTGGGTAATAAAAGACACAAGTCCATCTAGTTCAAACAATAGGGAAAAACAGACAAGCTGCTTATTGCCCAGCAAGAGTGGATACTTGCACATTGGGGTCGTTTACCTGAAGGAGAGGTGGATTTTTTTTTTTTTGCAAAGTGAATGTTCACATATGTCTCGTTTCCACTGAGCAGAACGGTTCGGGTTGGTACAGTTTGGAAGCGTTATAATGGTCCGGCCTTTTCAGGTGAGCGTTTCCACTGCAAGTCTGGACTATTATCTGGACTGAGCTTTTCGTTTGACGTGAGCATTGACGTTTTCCTGTCCGCCAATCAGTGGAATGTATCGTGTGACGCGAGTAGCTCCTAACTGTACCGTACCATTTCCTATGGCCCTACATCTGAAGGAGGACCAGGAATGGTGCAGTTTGGTTCGGTTGTATGGGCCACTTTCATAATGGAAAAAAAGCGTACCGTACCGAATCGACCCAAACCGATCCGCTCAGTGAAAACGAGGCATTAGTTTGCGAATCAGGTAAAGCTGTGTTCACTTCCATCACATAATTACCTGCAAGCAAACAAAAACCTGTTTTTCTTTTTACATTTATTTTGCATATTATTCAATATTTTAAACGAACATAGTGCCATTGTATTCACTAAGCTAATTAAACATTCATGTCTAAAAGTGAACATTATTATTTTTTAATCTAAATCTAGCTTGATAACTGTGAAGTAGATATTCTAGTTATCTGGCCACAGGTTCCTGTGTGCATGTTTGGAGGCGTATTGTGCCACATGAATATTAATGAAGTTTCTGTTAAATATACATTTTTTATTTTACAATACGTATGATCATAAATATATCATGGTTAGAGCATCAATAATTACACATGAGATACTTGCATTTAAATTTTACCTTATTATAATGATACTTTTATTCATCAAAAAATACATTCATTGGAAAAATACAAAAATCTAAGACACTGTAACACTGGCAAAATAATTTTATTCACTTCTGAATCACACCTCTTCCTGTGAAGTGAGAGGTTATAATTGGAAATAGGATTTTCCAACCATGAGGATGGATACTTGACTTTAGTGAATTTGCATATCCATGGCTCTGAGCCAAGAATACACATGCATATAGTATACACATATGTAAATCCTGGAAAGGCATCTTTGCTTCATCCTTAGGGATTGACGGTCCAAGGAACAAGCTTATGTTCATAGTAAATCCAGCCAAAAGTGTGAGAAGGTGTCAGGCACTAGAATATAAATTGTTTCCTCTTCCATTGGGGAAAACGGGAAATGTTTTCTTGTCTTTATTTAGAAATCATGTATAAATAAATAGAACCAACCAAAGGAAATCAAATTTGTGGACTGTGTGTACGAATTTATATGAAATGATAGTTGCGCGGCTATCATGGAAATCGAATAGCTTCATTTTTTATTGTAACCACTTAAGCCCAGGAGGATTTGGCTGCTAAAAGACCAGTGTTTTTTTTGCGATTTTTTTTTTTTACTACGTGACTTTAACGGACCATTGCGCGGTCGTGCAACGCTGTACCTAAACGAATTTGACGTCCTTTTTTTCCCACAAACAGAGCTTTCTTTTGGTGGTATTTGATCACCTGTGCGATTTTTTGATAATGCGTTATAAACAAAAAAAGAGCGTCAATTTTGCAAAAATAATATTTTTCACATTTTTTTATATGAAATTCCCCCCCAAAAAAATGTAAAAATCTAAATTTTTTAACATTTTCGGCCAATTTGTTTTACGCTACATATGTTTGGTAAAAAAAATCGCAAAAAGCGTATTTTGATTGGTTTGCGCAAAAGTTATCGCGTTTACTAACAAAGGGAAAGATTTTTGTCATTTTTGGTGTTTTTTTTAACGCGTAATGGCGGCGATCTGCGATTTTTTTTGCGGTATTGCGGCGGACAGATCGGACCCTTGACTGACATTTTTGACACTTTTGGGGTTACCAGTGACATTACTGCAGTAATCAGTGCTATACATATGCACTGTTACTGCAAAAATGACACTGGCAGGGAAGGGGTTAACTGTATTGGAGAGGGAGGGGTTAAGTGTGTCCTAGGGGCGTGTTTCTAACTGTAAAGGGACATGGCTATTGGTGTAAAAACAAAGATCAACGGTCCTACATAGTAGAACCGTCTGATCTTCATTTTTACACAGGGAAGAATGACAGACGGCTTGTTTACATAAGCCGTCCGCCTTTCTCCCTTCACCGGAGCGATCGTGAGTGACCGTTGGACGATCGGGTCCGCCGGTCACACGCACTGACTTGTCAGTGAACGAGCCGGGGCGGGCCCGCAATTGGCTCGCAAGTCAGTGACAGGCGAGTGACGTACCCCTACGTCACTCTGCCTGGCCGGGGCTGACCGCCGCAGTATATAGTCGTGCGGCGGTCGGCAACCGGTTAATGTATTTACAAGGGCTGAGGTTTTTTATTGTATTAAATTTTGCTGAATCTTTCACATTAGTCCTTGCACCCTGCCACTTATAACCTAAGTCCACTTCTACAGACATACCCACACAATTGGCAACTAAACAAACTCATGCAAAAGAATCGCTGGTTACAATTGTACCCAGGACCCCAGTGCCACAAAGCCATGGTGTTACCCTTATATATAAACTGTGGAATATTTTTTTAATGTCCTGTTTCTTATTTCACATAATTCTACCCTGGGGTGCCAAGAGTAAAGTGCGTTTTTGCATCTGTGATCAGTATTGCTTGAGGTCGGTTTATCTGTTTATGCAGAAGTCAGTGACACTCAGAGTTCATCTCAGGCAAGGGAAGGATTTAGGAGAGGGCCCTGACGTGGCCTTGATGTGCATCTTAAATCTACCATGTTTTTCTGTCACTTTCCTGCGCGTGCCGTACACTAAAATGATCTGACAATAACCTTGCTTGTCTAAGAAATTTATGTCAAGAGTATTTTCTGTGGAATGGTCTTGTGTTGTATTTGAAGGCAATCTTACACATAAAACAAACCCAGCTTGTATTAACAGAAACAATTCAAACAGAAGACTTTGGCATCCCTGCAATAACATTTTTCTTTGGCTTGTATTACCTCCCATCTTAGTAACTCCGATCTCTTTGCTGTCAGTAAAACTTCAGGTGGTGATAGTGTAGGCTTTCACTGGATCCCATTTATAATGCAGGAGAAGAAATGCATGACTGCTGTCATCCATAGTCACTAACTTTGCCAGATATCCTAGTTTGTGTGCATGCTTCCTTGTGTGCTCATAAAAAACTAGATAAGGTTATATAAAACAGTGATTGAATTGGCTTTACATTAAAAAGAAGTTGTATTGGTTGTGTGCGTATTTTGTGTCTTTGTTTATTAGGGTCAGGACAATAACATAGCATTTGTAGGAATGCATTTTATTTTTTTAGTCAGGAAAATATATTACCTAGCAATATTTTGTAGTGTTTGATACAGCCAACAGGTAGAGCTTTATGCTTCTTTTGACCTTTTTCCTAGCATCTATTTAGCAAGTTGCAAAAAGCATGTGTACAGAGCTCAGTAGCTCAAGCTAAATTTATGAGTGAAAGATGCAGAGGACTGAAACAGGTAAAGATTACACAGTGTTATCATAAATGACAAAGGATTCACAGATCACTACAGGTTAGCAGAAGAGATATGTTTATTTGTAAAGCAAAGCATGAGTATGTTCGTGTATGTGTATTTGTGTATAAGTAGATAACAAAAGGTGTAAAATATCAGTAAAATAACAATAAAAACATTTACAGAATTCCTATAGGTTACTGTTAATATGGTCATAGACAGCCTGATGAAACAAGGAGGGAAAGATCCAGACATGCAGGGCATACCAAGGGGATTCTAGTAAGCATCAACATTATTTAAGAAAAAATCCATCTTACTAGGCAGTTTGTTTTAGGTGCACACATGGGGGTTCCTCCACCCCAAACTCGCTCATCCATGTCTTTATGGACCCTGCTTTGTGCACTGGTCCAAACCATTTTGGTGGAGGGGGGGGGGTTATGGTGTGGGGTTGTTTTTCAGGGGTTGGGCTTGGCCCCTTAGTTCCAGTGAAGGGAACTCTTAGCATACCAAGACATTTTGGACAATTTCATGCTTTGTGGAAACAGTTTGGGGATGGCCCCTTCTTGTTCCAACATGACTGCGCACCAGTGCACAAAGCAAGGTCCATAAAAACATGGATGTGCGAGTTTGGGGTAGAGGAACTTGACTGGCCTGCACCTCATCCCGATAGAACACCTTTGGGATTAATTAGAGTGGAGACTGCGAGCCAGACCTTCTTGTCCACCATCAGTGCCTGACCTTACAAATGCGCTTCTGGAAGATTGGTCAAACATTCCCATAGACACACTCCTAAACCTTGTGGACAGCTTTCTCAGAAGAGTTGAAGCTGTAATAGCTGCAAAGGGTGGGCCAACTTAATATTGAACCCTGTGGACTAAGACTGGGATGTCATTAAAGTTTATGTGCGTGTAAAGGCAGGCGCTACAATACTTTTGGTACTATAGTGTATCTTGCTTTGAAAGAAAAGGTTTGTTGTATGACCTATAAACCAAGGCTACATTTTACATCCTGTTTAGCTCTGTCTTTAAATGTCCCTGATTTAGGGGCTATTTGTGCCATCAAATCCATGACTTATATATTATATTCAGTTATTATCAGTCGTTAATGCTCTCTGGCCTGTAAATTAGCATTTAAGAAACTGTATCACTGCTAAATAGATGGGAGAAAGCGTATTGATTGCTTTGTCCACATGAGGGAAGAATGACAAATCATACATATGTATATACATAATATACAAAATCAAATACTACACTAATCAAGCTGACATCCTCCTCCTTATCTATAAATACCCATTTGGCTGGACCCATTTTGGAAAGTGTGACTTCTTCTCTTTTCTTCTTTCATATCCTTTTGTAGCATTTGCAGTCTTTCTTTTTGCACGTGAAATTTTGTCACTTAGAATGCCCAACAGTGCAAAGTCCAAAGCTAAACATGATCCTTTTTTCATTCGTGTTGCACTTTTTAATGATTCTATTGGGCCCTGTTTTACAGTTCTACAACGTACAATATATAGGCTTAGTCAGTGTAGAAAAGAACAGTGCAATGTTGTGCACACCTACAACAACAAACCCAAAATTCTGTATAATGATCTTTAATTCAGCTTAATTCAAATTGGTTGTATCTGATTGTTGTGGGTTACTGCACCTAAGTTTTATCTCTTAACTTCCTATTACAGTGAGCATTTCCATTCCTCAAGCATGTAACAGCAGCGTCTTTAGAACCTGCTCCATCAGTTGTTTCAAACAAAAGCTGTTGCCCCCCAAATGTACTGCCTAAACAGACTATAACAGAGTGTTAATATGCAAATCCCAACTTGTCAAACATAAACAGCTAAGCCCTTGTTTCCACCTGTTAGGAGTCCCCCTTGTTCTGACATAGGCAGAGAACATAACTAAAGGATGAGCAAGGTTTCTCTAATCAGTAGAAAAGAATGGGTTGCTTTAAAGTAAATGTAAAATCTTGTTTTTTTTCTAATAAATTAACAAACATGTCATACTTACCTGCTCTGTGTAATGGTTTAGCACAGGGCAGCCTGGATACTCCGCTATTCGGGTCCCTGGCTGGAGCTCCTGGCTTCTCCCTCCTGCTGAGCGCCCCCAAAGCAAGCAGCTTGCTCTGGGGGCATCCGAGCTGCAGCTCTGTGTGTCCATTCAGACACAGAGCTGCCGTTTGGCACTGCCCCCTCTCTCTCTCCTGATTGGCTAACTGAGTTTGATTGACAGCAGCAAGAGCCAATCAGAAGAGAGAGTCCTGGATTGCTGAGGCATCTGTGGACATTAATGGATAGAGATGGGGCACATGTAAGTATTAGAGGGGCTGAGGGGGGCTGCTGCACACAGAAGGCGTCTTATCTTAATGCATAGAATGCATATACACAACAAAAAAAAGAAATTCTGACTTTACAATGTCTTTAAGCACATATAAATACAGTTGCTTGTAAGCCATAGAAAGGCCCAAACACAAAGTGGCTATCATGGCAGATTGGTAGTTTTAGGTCTAATCTAAACATGATCAGGCTATTAAAGACTATACAGTGTACAGTCAAGTCTGTTAAAAATCAAACTACCCAAATAAGAACAAGTTGGATTGGTCAGTATGATCTGAAAGCAGAACTAACCACTTCTCTCCTTTACAGCCAAGCTGCCATCTGTTGATTTGCAGTGGCCATGGTGCTGCTCGTGCAATCAGTTATGACACCAGTCATTTGATGGTTTGACAGTTTGGTTGAAAGCACAACCAACCACAACAGTTATCATTCATGGCATGCCTTCAATATAACTGTTTGAGGAATCTGTTAAATTTATGGGTTTAGTTCCACTGTAACATGTTAAAGTAGTTATAAATCCTTACATATACCCAGTGAAGTGACTGGCCTCGGGTGATACACAGAGATGAAACAAATCCTCCTACATAAGTTGTAACTATTTATCTGCAGTCTTCTCTTCTCTACATCCATTTAAAGTGCTGAATTTTTAAAGCTTGTCTGAAAGTTCAGAAAAAAGGGGGCGGGGAGCTGAGGTTACACTCTGCAGAGCTCAGTAAGGAGAGTTCTGTGAGCTGATTGAAGGAAACATACGCCCCCCTTCACACAGCACACAGGAGCAGAGCTGAGGCTGTCAATCAGCTGGAGGTCCCTCCTCTGTCACCATTTTTCTCTTGGTGTCAGGAAAACATGTAGATAGCGGAAGATGAAGCAGCAGACAGAAATGACACTTAGTGCTCTTAAATGAAACAAGTAATTACTATATAGCAATATGCTTTGTTTACATTTTATGTCTGAGGTTTACAACGACTTTAAATCTCATCAGTTGCCCGTACTTTATCTCACTGCGTCTCAATATATACCATTCATTGTTGTAAAATATTTTTTTTACAAGGCTTGCAATCAATCAAACTCAGTTGGAAAATCTGCAATTAATTGATTAATCAGTGATGATCATTTATGATGATTAGAAACAATGGTCAATTGTTGCAAGCTATTCTCAAATGAGACACAACAATTGTAATAAATTATTGCTGAGTCTCTGTTGAGGAGATTCAGCCTCACTTTCTCTCCTGATGATTAATGGCACTAGGACAGAAAATGACAGGACATTTACAATTCTTACGTAAATAGGAACTGAGGTGTAGTCTCCCAACATTGATACGTATTCTGGGGACAGCTGTAAAGGTGGGACTTTTCTACACTTTAGGGAGATTTCCTCACATTTCCTGTTGTGTCTTCTGGGTAGGAAGGGAGGGGAATCCTCCCAATGAGAACACCAATCAAAACCTGACAGTAACCCAGTATAAACTCTTAGTTGCTGTATGAAAAAATAGAAAAAAATAATAATAATTCCACTGTAAACCAAGCAGATCAGCCAGTGTGTGACAGTACAGTCTGACGGTACATAGTGTTATTTATGTTTGCTGACTGTAGAAGACTGGCAGATTTTTCATTCCTAGCTGACAAGAAGTGCTCCCCTGGGGTCAAAATTAATTCCATATTATTCATATAGTATGTCTTTCTATTTCTTTGCAGGAGCTTTGCCGTCAGCGGATGTCTGTCAAGACTTCAGATCGACCAGAGCCACTGCACAGTTCTCGTATTAATAGCATCTCATCCCAATTCAGTGATGGGCCTATGGCCAGCCCCACTGCAAGGAGTAGCACATCCTCCTGGAGTGAGGAACCCGTCCAGTCAAATATGGACATCTCCACCGGTCACATGATACTGGTAAGAGCTTTTATTTCATGAGTCAGGAAACATTGTTTTTTTTTTTGTTTTTTTATATATAAAGTTTATTCATTTTCACATGTACAAAATACCAATATTCATAAGGCTTTTTTTTTTTTTTTAATTGGAATGGTTTTCACTGCAAATGTTGACACGATTAGAAAAAGAGAAGATAAAACTGTAACAATTTAATTCCCCAAGCTGATATACAGTATCTCACAAAAGTGAGTACACCCCTCACATTTTTGTAAATATTTTATTATATCTTTTCATGTGAAGAAATGACACTTTGCTACAATGTAGTAGTGAGTGTACAGCTTCTATAACAGTGAGAATTTGCTGTCCCCTCAAAATAACTCAACACACAGCCATTAGAGTCTAAACCGCTGGCAACAACAGTGAGTACCCCCCTAAGTGAAAATGTTGAAATTAGCCATTTTCCTTCCCCGGTGTCATGTGACTCGTTAGTGTTACAAGGTCTCAGGTGTCAATGGGGAGCAGGTGTGTTAAATTTAGGGTTATCACTCTCACTCTCTCATACTGGTCACTGGAAGTTCAACATGACACCTCATGGCAAAGAACTCTCTGAGGATCTGAAAAAAAGAATTGTTGCTCTAAATAAAGATGGCCTAGGCTATAAGAAGATTGCCAAGACCTTGAAACTGAGCTGCAGCACGGTGGCCAAGACCATACAGCGGTTTAACAAGACAGGTTCTACTCATAACAGGCCTCACCATGGTTGACCAAAGAAGTTGAGTGCAGGTGCTCAGCGTCATATCCAGAGGTTGTCTTTTGGAAATAGACGTATGAGTGCTGGCAGCATTGCTGCAGAGGTTGAAGGAGTGGGTGGTCAGCCTTTCAGTGCTCAGACCATACGCTGCACACTGCATCAAATTGGTCTGCATGGCTGTGGCCCTAGAAGGAAGCCTCTTCTAAAGATCATGCACTAGAAAGCCTGCAAACAGTTTGTCGAAGACAAGTAGACTAAGGACATGGATTACTGGAGCCATGTCCTGTGGTCTGATGAGACCAAGATAAACTTATTTGGTTCAGATGGTGTCAAGCGTGTGTGGCGGCAACCAGGTGAGGAGTACAAAGACAAGTGTGTCTTGCCTACAGTCAAGCACTGTAGGTACTGGGGAGCTACTGTTCTTAGGGAACCATGAATGCCAACATGTACTGTGACATACTGAAGCAGAGCATGATCCCCTCCCTTCAGAGACTGGGCCACAGAGCAGTATTCCAACATGACAACAACCCCAAACACAACTCCAAGATGACCACTGCCTTGCTAAAGAAGCTGAGGGTAATGGTGATGAACTGGCCAAGCATTTCTAAAGACCTAAACCCTATTGAGCATCTGTGGGGTAGCCTCAAATGGAAGGGGGAGGAGCGCAAGGTCTCCAACATCCACCAGTTCCCTGGTGTCGTCATGGAGGAGTGGAAAAGGACTCCAGTGGCAACCTGTGAAGCTCTGGTGAACTCCATGCCCAAGAGGGTTAAGGCAGTGCTGGAAAATAATGGTGACCACACAAAATATTGACACTTTGGGCTCAATTTAGACATTTTCACTTAGGGGTGTACTCACTTTTGTTACCAGCGGTTTAGACATTAATGGCCATGTGTTGAGTTATTTGGAGGGAACAGCAAATTTCCACTGTTATACAAGCTGTACACTCACTACTTTACATTTTAGCAAAGTTTCATTTCTTCAGTGTTGTCACATGAAAAGATATAATAAAATATTTACAGAAATGTGAGAGGGGTACTCACTTTTGTAAAATACTGTATATGGCCCAATTCACTAAAGGCTAAATTGAGTCCCATTTAGGTCTGTTTTTTCATCCTAACATTTTTTTTTATTATAAAGCTCAGATAAACTTCAGCCACATAATAGTGTAATGGTCAGGCTGCATATTTTGTAGAGTAATAAATGTGCTTTTTTTTTTTTGTACTTTATGTTGCAGTAATGTTTACAACACTCTTTGCTGTAGCATTCTGGAGTGTCAGACTGCTGTTTTCACATACATTGCAGTGACCTGGCTCTCCAGTGATCCCTCACTTGCCGTGAATATTTTTCTAGTCAACAGTACTGCCCAAGGAAAAATAGTGCTGATGATTAGAGCTCTGAGTGTGCAGGGATGAGAATCAGACTGCTGGAGAGCTGGTCTGATTGTCCAGAGTGCTGCAGCTAAAATGAAGTACAAAACACAAAAGCAGAAGCATATTTCTATTGCATGTGCATCCTCACTGCATTCCAGTAATGGCTTTGGTTTAACTGAGATTTACCTGGATTCACTAAAGTTTAAAGGATAAGTTCACCTTTAGTAACATGTTACATCCATATTTAGGGTGTAACATGTAACATGGCACTAAATCATCTGTCTTAACCCCCACCTGATCCCCAATTGTCACAGTGGGCGGAGGATCCTCCCCCTGCACCTGCTTCGCCCACATGACCATGCCATTCATTTACAGAATTCTGTAAATGAATGAATTACAACTACTGTCTGCCTTTGTGGCTGACAGCTTGTAGTTCTCAATGAACTACAAGGGCTCTGGCGAGCACTCTGGTAGTTCATTGATCATTCTGCAGCTCACTAACTGCCTGCCTGTATCGGGGGTATGAGCAGACAGCTCTGCTGACAGCCTGCAGGAGCCTGGTATTGCACCCACGATCTGCTGATCACAGGTGCAATGCTTTACAAGCTCCTAAGAAAAAAAATACTAAATGCTCTTTTTTTTTATCTGCAAAAAATGCCTTTTTTTAGAAAGTGAACTTAGCCTTTAAGCAATCCAATAACAAAATGTATACACACTGTATAAGCCAGGAAGGTGCTCAAGAAACCCTGACACCCATATCTGCCTCATGATAATGTTCCAGATTGAATGTATCAAAAACCTTTCATTTTTATTTTTATTTTTTTAGTTTTGCTGCACTTTTCTGATGGTGTTCAGGAAACGACATTACAATCACAAGGACATACATTCTGGAGTCACTTGACATTACACAGTCAATCACACTTAGTGGACATTCTAGAGTACTCACAAGTGAAAGCATATGCAGCACTTGTGTCTTTAGCATCTCCCCTTTCGTCTCTCCTCTACATCTCCTGGTTACCCTCCAGGGAAGCAGTCTTACACAGTCGCACACAGTCTCCAGCCTGGCATAAAAAGGCCTTTTCCAATATGCCCTGACCCTCCACCTCCATAAGGGACAGAATGACTACAGCTGACTCCTCATACTTACAGGTTCATTCCACCCGTCCTCCTGTTGTGCTGGTTACATTCTTACGGGTGTGGGGTCTTTGCCTCCCATGCCCCAAGAGAGAGTGTGCCCCTCCCTACCTGACTTATATATGGAAACTGACTCACCCTGACAGCACTGCAGGAGAGCTCTGCTAAAAGGGGCCTAGCACCTGAAGACACTGTCTGGTACAAAGCCCCCTAGTGGCAAAGTAGCTAACTGCACCTGCCTGCAAGTGTGCATTATAAGCTTGGGAAGCATGGCCATAGTGTATAACTGTTTGGTAGGTTTATTTGCGCATAAAGGTAAAATTAAACTTACAAAATAGTAAATAGTCATAGGCTGACGTCGTCTCCCTTTGACGACGTCAGCCTATGACGAAACGCGTCGGGCGGAGCTTACGCGACACACGCCAAACGAGGAGGAGACGCTGCGGCCATTTTGTTGGTGGGTCACGGTGGTAACCGATCATTATGAGAGGAAACATACCACGCTCCATTTGACCTGCTATTTTGTAAGTTTAATTTTACCTTTATGCGCAAATAAACCTACCAAACAGTTATACACTATGTGGAGTGCTCTGTTTTATATCTTTTGAGCCTACATTTGGTGGAGAAGGTGATCGTATGCCATTCATTTGGGAGGAGAGGAGGACCCTATCTTAGTTTGATTTGTATGCTGCATATGACCTTTGTAGTGAGGGTCATATATTTCTGGTAAGAGACAGTGTGAGCTGATCCTTGGTGGTGGTTCTCTGGGCTTACGGACTTTTCACCTTTGTTTATATTGAACACATATGGACTGTGGTTTCCCTTTACAATATATGGATATTCTATGAGAGCAGTGTTCCAGATTAGCGCCACATTTCTATTACTGTCTATTGATCCAATTTTATTTGGGATTTGTGTTGGCTGCTTTTCGCCCTGTATTTATTTTATTCATATGTGGTAGTAGCGCAGCAATACTGTGATATATTTCCTATGTTTGCAATCGTACTATTTAAAAAATAAATAAAAATTATTATATTTGAATTTTGTAAGATGTAGTTGGCAAACAGTATTAAAAATTCCACATAGTAGAATGAATACAAAATATCAAAATACAGTATATATAAACGTGTTTGGGTTATACATGCAGAGATCATATATACACTATATTGTCAAAAGTTCTGTTTTAAAGTGGACCTTTTATTAAAAAAAAAATTAGAAAACAGAATATAATCCTTGTGCTTAGGTGATGCTAATTTTGTATATGTATGATTGTTTAAAAAAAAAAAAAAGAAAAAAAAAAAGATAAACTTTGCATTACTCACAGGTGTTAAGTAACAATGCTGCTAAAAGCAAAAGTGGTATTATTCCTATTCTCACCCTGAGTTCTACTTTGCTGGAATTTTTGAATTTTTTTTCATCATATTCAACTGTTTTTTGTTTTATTATTATGTAAAGGGATTTATAATGCTCCGTATGTTAAAACAAAAAGTGTCAGTTTGGTGTTTATTTGTACCTTATTTTCCTGTACTGCTCCAACATCCTTATATGGACATATTTGAGTTGTGTGATATTTTCTTCTCTGCAGTTTCTGTAGCATAAATATACTGTATCTGTGATGTGTGTAAAAATAGGCACCGTTTCATAACAGTGCTCGTTTTAAGGTTATGTTTAAACATGGATGGAGTTCAATGAATTTTTAATGGCCTTTTCCCATTAGGTAGCTGCAGACTGTTTTCACATTATATTTCCTCTTGTTTCACATGAGTGATTTTGTGGCTTGACCAGATTGCATGTGTTGTTATTGTGTAGTAATTGTTCATTTCACACAAACGATTGTTGGAGCAGAAATTAGAGCTCCCAAGTTCAGGACAGAAATATTGTGCTGGAGTTGTTATTGCAGACAGCAGTTCCTGGAAGACCTATAAAGTTCTGTAAGGGCTCCGATGCTCCATTGTGTTATGTCTATATTAAGTTCTGTCTAGTCTTTAAACGAACTACTAGAGCTAAGCATGAAAGCAACTTTTTATGCCTTAAAGAGAAACTACCCTTTCAAAAATATTTGAGTATAAGATTAAAAGCTGTGTTTCAGTACCTGCAGCTGTTGAGCATTGTACCCTGAGCACAATGGATGTGCTGAGATAGCATAATAAAGATCAGTACAAAGTTCACTGTAGATAGGCATTGAAGCTTAAAGTCGTTCTAAAGGCATATGTTTTTGTATCTTATATGCATACATTAAGATAAAAAAAACCTTCTGTGTGCAGCAGCCCCCCCCCCCTCAGCCTCCCTAATACTTACCTGAGACCCATCTCGATCCAGCAATGTTGCATGAAAGACTCGGCTGTCTTCTACTCTCCCTCCTCATTGGCTGAGACAGCAGCAGATGCGATTGGCTCCCGGTGCTATTACTCAAAGTCAATCAGCCAATCAGGAGAGAGAGGGGGTGGGGCTGGGTCGCAACTCTGTGTCTGAATTGACACACAGAGCTTCGGCTTGGCTCAGATGCCCCCATGGCAAGCTGCTTGCTGTGGAGATACTCGACAGGAGGGAGGGGCCAGGAGCACTGGCGAGGGACCCAAGAAGAGGAGGATCTGGGCTGCTTTGTGCAAATCCACTGCACAGAACAGGTAAGTACAACATGTTTGGTATTTTTAAACAAAAAAACTGAGACTTTAGTATCACTTCAATAATGTGGTAATTGAAATTCTCCCAGTTTTAATGGCGGTCATAGTCGAATTGACCATTGACCTTGACATAGTTAAATAGTACAAGGGTGCAGGGACTAATTACTGTTGCTGTTTGCAGTCTCCCTGCCATTGATCTTTACTCCATTACTAGCTTACAGTGCCTTTTTTGGCACTTGAGTAGGGTGGCCATGTTGCTTCCTGTAAAAACGACCTCCTGATGGCTGGTGAGGTGATGATCAAAAAGCAGAAGGAGAGGAGGAAGAAGATCAACGGAATAAAGTAGAAGCAGGAAGCAGATCTTTACTTTGCAGATCTTCAGGTACAGCTCCTCTCCAGAAAACCCTGAAAATAACAGTAAACAGTACAGCACTGACATCACCAAATCTCATGCCAAATCTTGTGGGACTAAAGCTTGCCATAGAGATTTTTTTTATTTTTTTTTATTTTTTTTTATTTTTTATTTTATTCAGTCAGCAGGCCGAACAAATAAAAAAGACAGATTCCTCCATCCACACAACTGAGGTGGATGAAAGGAAACACCCCCAAGGGACTTTGTATTCTGACAGGGGGGATGCACATCTGTCCGAATACACTAACCAGTGGCTGCAGCCATTTAGTGAGAATCATTTCCCAATATGTACCTTTGCAGAAGTTGATCAAACGATCAACTTCTGGCAAGCAGGGATGACCACACACTGACTGACATTTGGCCAGTCCCTGTTGACCCGGCTGAATTTCAATTAGTGTATGGTCAACATAACGCTCAGAGGCAGCAGTACAGATTTCACACTGCGGGTTTACAGTTATGAGGCTATAGAACAGGAGTTCATTGGTCATTATCACATGTCAGTATCTACAATGCTATATTTCAAGAGGAATTCTAGATAAAAGTTAGGATGTTAAGGGTGCCATATAGGCACAATTATTTATTTTATGTTTGTGTTTATGACTGGCAATTTTTACTAGGCCCATCAAACCATATAGAGGCATTTGTTAGGCTACCCTAAAGACTCAAAGTAAAAATTAGTGTCCTTTTAGCCTTCAAACAGGTGCTCAGTAGGAAAAAGCAGCAGGGTCAACCTTTTGATGGACTTTTTGCTGCACATATGTCCCTTCAACTTTCTGAGGAACTGGGATAGGGAATGGGGAACATGTAACTTACTGCACAACCTCACCTTCTTATATAATGGAATTGGGGATTTTTCAAAAAAGGAAGGCAATCTAGGGTGACAACGCTGCTCCTCCATAGATACAGTCAGGGCTGCTGTTAAAAATCACAGGGCCCCATACAGCCTACCTGTCAGCCCCCCCCCCCCCCCCCCCCAAAAGTGACTAAGGACATAGATTTATTAGTCCCTTTCTTTGCAGCTTTAGCAGCACAGATTAATGAATAAGAAATGCTCTGAGGCTTCCTGCTCATTCACAAACTGACGCATAGTAAACACAGGATGGAGGATGGACACAGGAGTGATTGGTACCAATTGTTCACTGTGTTCATTAAGGAGAGGAAGGGGCCAGTAAATGACATATTTACTGGCCCCTTTCACCACTCTCTATATTGAAACGTCTCCCTTTGTGCCCACAGTAGCTGTCGGCGGGAGAGGAGGGGGGGGAAGCCAGAAGAGCTGCGGGGAAAGGGGCAAATGGGGGGCCAGGACAAGGTTTCAGGGGGAAGCAGAAGAAATGGCTGTAATAAGACAGTAATGCCGGCCCCTTTTCACCAGGTGGCTGGGCCCCCCTTTTGAACTAATGGTGCCTGGGCCCAGTACAGGATGGCTGGCTGTACTGCCTTATCAGTGGCCCTGGATACAGTACAGTGAATGAGCGTTGTCACCCTAGGAGAGGAAGTGTGTTACTGATAGGAAAAAGCTTTACAAAAGGAAACTAATGCAATCGCCTTATCTAAGGACTAATAAGCTGCAATAGGTTACATTTTTTTGGGGGAGTCTAGAAAAGCTTTATGTATACAATCCGCCAGTGAACTTTACATACCCAGAAAATGAATAAGCTGCAGGCTTTAGATCAGCGACAGAGTCCTTTATCAGAAGAGTTGCTGGAAAACCTTTAATCATACTTCTTAGACTCTGTAGGTTTTTTGTGGCATATAGGCTTTACGCAAATTTAATTCAGCTTCATATTTTTTTCATTTAGAAACATTTGGCTACAGTACAAGAGATTCTCATTCGTATATAAATAAACATTATATTTATCTTCTCATTTATGCCGGAGTAGTTTTGTTTTCCAGCAGATTCTTCAATGACCTTTACAGGAAATATATTTATCTCCTCTGTAAACAGCTGGCAACATTAAAGGTTTTAGCTTGAAAGCATTTTAGTTTTGTTCGCAGATTTTAAATTGTGCATTTTAACATTAGCTTATTACAGGCTCACACAGTGTCAGTAAATCTCTACTCATGTGTCCATGCTGAGTGTCCAGCATGGGAGCCAGCTTTGGAGAGGTAAAGGTAAACCTCATATTACTGCATAGGATAACTTTTACCTAAATAATGATGCCCTGTGAGAGAACACTATTTGAGCTGTATTTGTCATCTCTAAATCGGTAAAAATAAACTGCATATGGGAAATAGATTCCTATGAAAGTGGACCTGTTGCTGTATAATACAGCAGAGATTAAGGGTTCTCATTTTATCCAAGTCATAGAGTAGCTAGTAGTTTTTAGTCACATTCAACTAAACTTGTTCTGTAATGTTGATGTTTCTTAGCTTCTCAAAGCCATTTCTTCCGCTCTTCTGAGTACCCCAGGATTTATATTCACACAAGTAGCACACCTTAATCCAATTACCGTGGAATGTGTCCAAGAACAGGATGGGAGGTTTTGAGTTGGGGAACCACCCTGTTTTAGATACTTTAAACAAATTTCCACTTTTGCCATCAAATTTGAGAAAACTTTATTATATGTTTGTTATGCATAGACATTTTTTCAAAATAAAATACCGTATTTCTTACCTTTTAGATGTTTCGCCATAGGAGGTGTCATGGCTGACTCCAAGTTTTTTTTTTAAATGTTAGAGTAAGCCTCTCCTAAGTCTGTCCTCATTAAAAAAAAAACAATGCAAGAAGGCCAGCCTGTACACCTATAACCCTTTTTTAGGACAGACAGTGTTCACATCTAATATGAAGTAAGAAATGAGTCAGCACTAGAGAAGATCGTGGCAGCTCGCAAAAAAGTATATGAAAAAAACGCGTTTGAAAAATTGCTGTTCAAATACAGTGTGACATAAAAAGTTACTATTACTGCCATTTTATTCCCTAGGGTCTCTGCTAAAAAAGAAACATATATAATGTTTGGGGGTTCTGAGTAATTTTCTAGCAAAAAAATTATGTTTTTTTTTTTTACATGTAGGAGCGGAGTGCCAGAATTGGCCCGGTATGGAAGTGGTTAATATTTTTCATTTCTTTATGTTTTCCTGGGTGTATCCATAGTAGGTGGCATAGTACATGCTTCCTGTGCCCTGAAACCTATATTGCAGAGGAATTTTAGAACTCATTAAAGTTGGTAAAACTGTTAGCTTTTTTTTTTCTGGCAAGTGTTAAAACTCTCATTGCTGTGTTAGGGTAGATGAACACTCTCCCAATCCACCCTAAACAGAGAAATCAATTTTGAATAAAGTTGTTCGGTAAGCTGCAATTTGTTTAATGTAAACTTGTGGCCAGGGTGTGAGCAGGTCAAATATTCACATTTTCCTAAGCAGTAAATGTTCTTTAAAACATACCCTCGCTGACTTCTGTAGCTGTAGGCACTGTAGAGCAATTAATTTTCAAAGTTTATAACAAAGGTACTGAAAGCAACTCAATTCCTTTTGCTACCTCTTGGCAGCATGCTAGTCTTCTAATGCAAACAGCAAGTGCTGTTTAGAAATTGACTGCAACCTGACTTCAGAGATTCTGTTTTGTTTTTTGAGGATAAATTACTTTACAGTTCCTGTAGCTGCAGAGATCAGTGAGGTTTTTGTAAAGCTCATTTAATGCTTAGTAAGGATAATGACATACTTGGATTTCCATAGTCTGGCCACAGGTTCACTTTAAACATTCTGAACCATCTCCAACCGATGTAGTTTATTCTCAAGGAGGTAATAATAGAGGAAGTTGCAGTAATACAATCTGAATGAAAGAAAAGGATGGACTAATTTTGACATAAGCTTTGCTGGAATCAGATGTTTGATTACTGTAATATTCCTAAGGTAGTGGAAAGAGGACCTGATGGCTATTGATACCTGTTATATAGTCGATAGATCAATGTCTAAAATCATGCCCAGTTAAAGAAATGTATCTCATAACAATGAGAACTAAAGGGTGTTTTTAAAATGTTAAAATCTGGGTTGTTTAAAAAAAAAAACACAAAAAAAAATTATATATTTATAGTTCATTTTAAAGCACTTTGTTTACAACTACCTTTCATCCCCTAGTTGGACAGGGGAAGCACAATGGCTCCGCGGGAGAGATCCCCTGTAGGCACTGTCTGTAGTGATGGGGGAATCGAGCAAGTTTCTTTACAGGAAAGAAATTTGCTCCATCTATGGCTGGCCTTAGTTAGCTTATGACTGAACTTTCACTTTAATCATCACAGCCCCCTTTTAACTGCTTGTCGGATTACTTTTACAGACATTTGAAAAGGTATTTTATTAGGAGAACTGTCTGAGGGCACTGGACAATCATATACTACAGACATTATGAAGTTTGTCACTCAGATACTCTGTTTAGTTTAGTACTATAAATGTCATGGCTCTGGGAGATACCATAGATCACTTTTTATCTCTGGTAATTAGTTGTTGTTCATGGTGGCCATAATTGCCTAAACCCATTAACACAACAGCATTCTTCTACAGTCTAATCCCATACAAATCATTTCTACAAGGCTTGTAATGTCTTTAAATAATTTTACAAATACTTAAGTCAGCAGCTGAAATTGTGGCTGCCAGAAGCTAGCTATGAAAACGTCCTCCAATGCTGGCCAGAAGGCCCAATACAGAGCTGTAATTACATGTATGCAACTGCTTATGAGTCCCTTCAAGTGTAACTAAAGGCAAAATTTTTTAATTTTTTTTCATTTTGGTTAGAGTACCCCTGCCAGTTTTTTGTCATCTGTGTCCCAAAGGGGGGATTCCCTTCACTGTCTGTCCCAAAGCCAAAACGAGAAGTCAGAAGAAATCCCTCCAAAGTGAGGGAATCTCAACGTGTGAACAGGATCACCAGAACTAGTGTCCCCATTGGAAGATTACCCACTATTACTGTTCCAGTGTCAATCCAAAATTTAAGATTTTCTCCTATTTTCACTTTCAGTGGTAATGATAAGCAGGAAAAAGAGAGAGAGTAAATCTCTCTAACAGAAGCACAGACAGCAATAAAAACTGAAAGATGTTGTAATCTCTCTCTCCACTCTATCCAAAACATAAAGTAGAACTATAGGCAAAACTTTTTTTTATTTTGGACAGAGCAAGGGAGGGTTATAACCTCCGTCACTGTATTTTATGCCATCTGTGTCCCATTGCTGAGATTTCCCTTTACTTCCTGTCCCATATCAAAATGCCTGCAAATGAGGGGCATTCCTTGGGGACCCCCAGGTCACCAAAACTAGTGTCTCAATTAAAACATTTCCCCTCTATTACTTTTCTGGGGACAACCAAAAATGTGAGATTTATTTTTACTTTCACTTTCAATAATAATAGTAAACAGGACAAATAGAGAGGGGGAATCTCCCTAATGGGGCACAGACAGCAAAATAAAACTGACAGGTGTTCTAATCCCTCTCCACTCTGTCCAAAACTAGATATACTTTAAAAAATAATAATAATAATTTGCCTTTAGTTACATTTTAACTGTTACATGGTCAGCTGAGGATACTTTACTGATTCAGTGGATATCATAGATTGAAAGGGTAACTGGGCATTGTAGCTCCATTGCCATACTCCATCATACTTCTTGTCAGATCAGTGAATACTGACACTTTAGTCCACCAGAAAGATCAATAGTATTTTCTTTCTGGTAAATGTGGTTGAAGGTATTTCTGAGCACTGTAGGAAAAGCCTGTGAGTATGACCCTAGCTCTAAAACTTACAAGCTTCCTTTTGGCAGTTGATTTTCACAGCATTTTACTTAAAGCGGAATTCCACCTAAAAGGGGAAGTTCTGCTTTAAGTCCTCCTCTCCCCCTCCTCTGCCACATTTGACATGTCATTTTTTAGGGGGGGGGGGGCTGGTTTTGACAGGTGCCATCTCCCACTTCCACTTGGATTGCCTGGGCAATCCGAAAGGAAGTTCTCCTTTCCCCCTCCCTCCCTGTGCAATCTTCTGGGACCTGCCACAGGTCCCAGAAGACTGTGGGACCATTCACAAAGCCTAGCACAGCTCACACATGCATATTGGGCCACCAACTATGTAGCTGCAAGCAACACGGCCAGCTACCCACAGTTAGGATGTCGGTGCCCGGGAGCCTGAAGGCTAGTGAAGAACTAGCCCAGGGGAGGACAGCACTGGATCCCTGGACAGGTAAGTATCCTATCATTCAAAGTCAGCAGCTACAGTATTGTAGCTGCTGACTTTTATTTTATTTCGTTTTTTTTTTAGAGTGAATTAACTTTAGGTTAAATCATTGGTGTATTCACATTTCTTTCTAAGTATTGGTGGAGATGCCCTAGGAGGTAAAGGTGTAAGCGCAACCCCCAAAATCACATATATACGTTTTAGCATGTTAATGGGATTTCAAACATAATTTTTATTATTTTCAAATCTGCAGCTATCTATATTCCCTAGGTGCTGACAGTATGCAAATATGTATATGTTTTTGTATAGGCTAAACCTCTTTACATATTTAGTAAATAAAAGAATCATAGTTACTCACTATCTAGGAATACAAAATGGCTACCTTTTCAGACTGAAGGTGTCACATAGCTAAAAGTTGTAACCATTACTTAATGATTACATTTACATGCACTCTAGTGTAAAACTGTAAACATATTAATATAGCAAGGTAGCAATTACATGTTTTTAGGAAAAAAACATTTCAGAAAGAAAAGCCACCTGCAATGTTTTTCCTTTCTCACTCTGTCTGTCACTGTGTGCCTGCCAGCTGAAATGAGGACAGTATAATCATTTCTCTGGCAATTACAGAGACAGTTGTAGAAGTTGGAGGGACGTGTAAAAAGGAATGTGTGATTATGATGTTTATCTTCACAGAGAACGACAAATCAGCAGAGCTGTGTCTAATGATATTTTATGTAATTTTGTCCTGTTTTTTTTTTTTTTTAACAATTTCCAATGGAGGTTTGGAATCACATAAAAAAGGTGGTACTAAAAATATGATAGCGAACAGGCAGTGATGAATTAGCACCTGCAAAAGCTTGTTTACTGATTGTTTCTCCATTCTGCTGTCCAGTAAAAGGCTAAAAAAAAGACCTCAGGTAGGGGGACCTACACCCACCATATCATACAAATGATTTTTCGAGCTTGGTTTTCATCTGAACCCCCTTTGATTCTCCTTGTATCTTATAGAGGGTGCAGGTTATGGAAATGTTGTATCTGCCCTCTAGTGGATTCTCTGTCACAACGTGTCAGGGATACAGACTGCAGGCATCAAACAGCAGGGATGGCCAGATCTGCACGGGTACATTTAGAAAATTAAGACCTGACTATATATGTTTTTTTTAAACAGTTAGGTTTATATGCTTTAAGTTTAAGATTTATTTACAGTGAAATAAAAATCCATACAAACATCAGCAAACAAAAACACAGCAAACATGAAGATATACATGAACCATAAACCAAGTCACAAATACCTAAAAACCTAATTGTAATACAATACAATAGCTGTAATATATACAAAATGAGGAACACAGATCAACTAGATAAAACTGGAGGTGCAAAGAAAAGTCAGGAAGGGGGAACCAAGACTCGGATCAGGAACAAGAGGGAGCAGGTACAAGGTACAGGATGGGTATAGGTTCAAGGCAATAGCAGTCTCAGGCACAAATCAGGCTCAGGATTAGTAGCAAGCAGTAGATGGCTAGAAGGGCAAAACACTAGGTACTAGTAGAGGAGGAACTAAATGCCCTCCCAGCAGCCAGCAACCTAGGAACCACAGGGCCACCAGCAGGTGATCCAGGTCCTGATGCCCCCTTCCCTCCCACGAGCAACCTCTCCATCATGCCTCACCACCGAGGTCTGGAAGCCGACTGGGTACCCCACTGCCAGGGATACGAAAGCTAATTGAGTCCCTGCATATTAGATCCTTATGGAGGCACAACACTTGGAGCTTACAATTCCCTAATGCCCCACTGCTGGGATTCTACAAGCAACCTGAAGGTTTACACTGGAGTCCCTGGTCTATACTCCCAGACAGCAAGCAATTGTGCTGCAAGTTTTAAAATTACTTGCTTAGCTATTGCTAGACTTGCTAGGCTTCACAAGTATGTTGCACAATTGCAGCGAGTCCGCATTGCATGACTCCAGATCAAATTTCTTTGCAAACATTCTGCAAGTCTGCGGCAAGTTCTGGTTCAGTTCTGTTGTTGCCACATCTACCTCAGTGCAGGTGGTCAGACACTATAGCTAGATACTGTGCTCTTCACCTATAGCAACCGCCTTTCCCATATGGCAAGCAGGCCTTCCGGTACTCAGTTGCCCCCAGGTCTTATACACAATACTATAGTGCCTGGCCACCACGCCAGGGCAGGCATGAACAAAGCAAAGCAAACAGGTACTTGCATTTAGCAGACAGGCAGAGTGGATCTATGACAGTCCAGGTAAAAGGCAGGCTGGAACTTCCGGTTCCGGCGCCGCATGGAGTAGTCACACTCCACTATAGCTCCCGCACCCGGCTACAAAACCTGCCTCACGCCCGCACACATATCTCACGGGGACATCCGCACGGTCCGCTCGATCCACCACCGCTACGATGGATCGTTTCCTGGAAAAACCCGGTCCACGGCCACCTCAGGATCCGCCATCCATCCCTCCCGGGCCCTCTCCTCAGCCCGCAGCGGAGGCCGCAGAGCCTGCTATGGAGGTAGGCGTCCCCTCCTCCTCCCCACTTCCTTACCCGGACCCCAGGCTCACTGAGCGGATAGCTCAGGCTGTCGCCACCCTGCTCTCCCCTACCATCCAGAGCACGGTGGAGAAAGCAGTGCAAGCTGGCATGCTGCTGATCAAAAAGGAGCTGGGTGAGCACGCCACCAGGCTCAATGAGGCAGAGCACCGCATATCTAGCTTAGAGGATGAGATATACCACTTGCTGGCACAGGAACAGCTACAGGATAAAACAAATGCCTTTCTCTCCCAAAAACTGGAAGATCTGGAGAATCGCGCCAGGCGCAGTAATCTCCGCTTTGTGGGGGTCCCCGAATCTCTTCCGGCTACAGAGCTTTCTGACTTCTGCTCCCGTCGAGTCCCAGAAGCGCTTGGTCTGCCTGGTGTCCATGTGGTGGAAAGAGCTCATCGCATAGGGGCTCATTCAAGCGACCGCACAAACCCCAGACCCATCATTGCAAAGTTTCTGAACTATGCTGATAAAAATCTGATCCTGCAAAAGTACAGGCAAACCAAATCTCTCTTAGTTGATGGGGTGAAAATCTTGCTGTTTGCTGATTACTCCATTGATGTTTCCAAATGACGAAAGGCCTTCCAGCAGATTTTCTCACAGCTATACCAACTGCAGATCAAGTTCACTTTGGCTTACCCTGCCATCCTCCGGTTGAAATCCACCACTGGCGAACAACTATCTTTTCAAGACCCCTCTGAGGCTGAAACCTACTTACGCTCCATCCATCCGGAAGACCAACCATCCACCGCCAGGCCACCAACTCTCTCGAGATCTCTGGAACAACGGAGCCCCCGCAAAGACTCACCAAAACGACAACGCTTCTCCGGTCCGTCGCACCGCAACAGGTTTCGTTGAACTCCTCCTGCTTCCTCACTTCATCAATTTTAGTGATTTGATGTTCACTACCAGTACCTAAGGTATTTTTCTTTTTGCTTTTGTCATTTTGACAGCGACTAGTACTACCGCTCATAGTTGGGGGTCTAACTCCCTTGAACTCTCACCGCTGGTACATGCTCGCTCGTCCTAATGTACTTCACCATTATGTTTGGTTTATGTTCGGTTGTTCCAGCCTCCAGTGCACTTCTAACCAATCCCAGCTACCATACTCCTGTATTGCACCTTTTCAAGGGCTCTGCTGCTCGCTACATCCTGCCCGGGACGCATGATGTCTCCCCCTGTCCAAGGCTTTATGGCCTGCTGGCATATTTGGGGCGATCTTTTGCATGCCTGCGTAGGCCGTTGTGAGCGGGGGGCCTTCAGATTGTGACCCCATGCGGAAAAAAGAGAAGTTGTTACGCTTATGTTTTGTATGTTATGTTTCCACCCTTCTTCTGCACCCCTCATACCTCCTCCTACCCCTACCTATCTATAACATGCTGGCCACTAGCTCTCTGCACAACAACACCATGATCTCTCCCAGAACACTATCGGGCATCGCATACCTACATATTCTGTTAGTCGGTTGCATGACCCCTTTCCTGTCTCCACCCCACTGTCATCATCCTCTCACCCTGTTATGCACGTAATATCCTGGAATGTGAAGGGACTTAGGTCCCCCATCAAGTGCATGAAGATCCTGCGACATCTCCGCAGACTAGACACCGACATTGCCCTTTTGCAGGAGACTCACCTCGCCTCCTCGGACTTCCACCGCCTTCGGAAGCTCTGGGTGGGCGAGGTACTAGGCTCCGCTGCACCGGGCCGTAAAGCTGGGGTTATCATCCTAATCAATAAAAGATTATCATATAAGGTTTTGTCCACGTCCACTGATACACAGGGCCGGCTTTGCTCGATTACCACGGACCCCCACAACAAGCAAGGACCGTCCTGTCCCCTTTGTAAGCTTCCATTGCCTTTTTGGCAATGTACCGCCATTTCTTCCTTCTGGGACCTTGTTCTTACCTTTATTTACGGAATAACCCAGCTGTCTATCCCTAAAGACCCCTTCCTCTTGCTCTTTGGATATTGGGACCCCCAAATCCTCTCAAGACCTCCGAAACAACTCACTCCACATAAAGACTGGATTTTACTATGCCTTCTGGCAGCTAGGAGATGCATTCTCAAATACTGGATATCCCCTGTGTGCCCAAAAACCTCGCACCTCAAACAAACGCTACTACTACTTTTATATGATGAGAGACTAAATGTGGAAGACGGAAATCCGAAATCCTTTACACGTTTCATGCACCGATGGAGCGCTTTTATCCTTTCAGTGATGTCGCCTCAGGAACAACTGGATCTTCATGACCGTCCGGTCTATCACACTGGTTACTTACCTCAACTCCTGAGAACGAACCCTCCTCTACCTTCTGCTCCATTAAGTAACTTAAATTAAATTTTTCATTGTCATCTGGCTGCCCGCATGTATGTTGCCCTAGATCGTACTTTGATGTATGCTCTTCTCCCCCCCCCCCTTTTTTTTCTTTCCCTCTTCTGCCCCCCCCCCCTCCCCCTCAAATTTCATTTTCTAAACTGTTCTTTTCAAAATTGTTTGCTGATTTCATGTGCTATGATACTGATGTGATGCTACCGTCCTGGGGGCGGTTAATCTTCTATTATTTCTGTTATTATGCCGTTTGAAGGCTGACTGTTGCATTATCTTTCTGTATTGTGAAATTCCTCAATAAAATTTTATTAAAAAAAAAAAAAAGGCAGGCTGAGTTCAGGAAATAGTCCAATATCTGGTCCAAGGTCATACACAGGTGAATCCAAACTAGTAGAGCAAGGCAGACAGACAGGGGGGCTTGATCAGGAATTACATATGTATCACTCTCAATCACAAGCATGCGAGTGAGTGTTTTGCTGGCTTATAATAAGTTTGGTTCTCACCCAGCGACTGGCCACGATAATCACCTTGCAGGTGGACAGACAGACAAGGAGAGTGCCAAAGCCAAAATCCAGGAGCTGGAATGAGGAGCAGGGAGCTGGAATGAGGAGCAGGAACACTAGATGCTTCTGACATTACCCCCCCCCCCCAGGAGGGGCCCCCTGACCCTTAAAGACAAGCTGGACATCCAGCACAAGACCATCTGGATGGGCAGAGGTCAGGGGATCCGCAAGGTCAGGTTGGTTAGCAGGTGATGTGTTGCAGGAATCAAGCCGGATGGCTGATACACAAGCAAATTGCAAAGAGGCTTGAAAAAAAGGTTGAAAGCCCCACCTGACCGAATGAGGCAGCCTATTCAAAGGATGGATTAAACTTCTTAGACAAGTTTGAGTGGATGTAGTAGCAGTAGGGTGAGGCCAGGTTACAGAAAATTCCAAATAAGAAAAAGCAGTAAGCTCAATTGGCATGGGCTGGACTGGAATAACAGGTGCAGAGGCAGACTGGACCCCGTTGACAGGTACAGCGACTGACTGGACCACATCGGCAGGTGTAGCGACTGACTGGACCACATTGGCAGGTATAGTGACTGCGGAACTTGAGGACAAATTAGCCTGGATGTGCGCCCAAGGGAGTTTAGGGACAAGCAAAAGCAGGGGTAATCCAAAGGGCTTGACTGCTGAGGGCTTAGAGTGAGCACAGGTTTTGCAAGCTTTTACGTAGGAACAGGAGTACTTATGGAAGGAGAGCTGCCAAAGCCAACGGGAAACCAAAGAAAAAGGTTTAGCGAAACTTAGAAGAAGTTTAAAAACAGGGATCAAGACTGCGAGACAGCGAGTAAGTTTGGCTTCTAGGAGGAAAAGATTCCGGCTGTAGCAACTTGCTGGAGAGGTGGCCTGTAGAGATTTCAATAAACTTGTCAGCGTCTTTTGCTTTAACAGAATCATATAAAGGTAAATGGTTATGCAAACTGGAGTCACACTTGGAAAAATTGTCATGATCAGGATCCGAGTAGGAATGTAATAAAGGCACATGACTGGTACTGGCCACACAAGAGTTACAAATGGGCAACTTGTCAGCAGTTTCAATGCAGTTCTGGATGCAGGTCTGGGAACAGTACCTAATCTCTCCTGTAGCCCAATCTACAGTATGTGTAGGTTATGAAGTTTAAGCCAGGGATACCCTAAGATAAAGGGATAAGCAGGAGATGGTATCTAGTAGAAGCTGATTGCCTCCCTATGAAATTCCCCTCTGGTCAGAGTAAAAGGTACAGTGCACAAGGTGACCAGGGACAAGGGAGAGTTATCAACAGCTAAGACTTAAAAGGGTTAAAGTGGTCTGTGCACCTTAGTCACAGGAATCTGTAGACGGTGTGCTAGGTCCCTATCAATGAAATTGGTAGCACCAGAATCTATGAAAGTTGAGAGGTGATGAGAAAACTTGGCAGACCAAAGTTGTGCAGGAACAAATAGTTTATCTCTGAGGGAAACTGACACAGTATAGTCTATAGAAGTAGACCCCCAACTGCCTGAGACTCTTGGCGTTTCTCTGGTTATTAGGGCAGCTGGCGACAAAGTGGCCGTGGTTGTCACAATATAAGCAGAGTCCCTGGGATCTTCTTCTTGCCTTTTACCCAGAGGATAAATGGGTAGCGCCAATTTGCAAGGGCTCACCCTCCAGAAGTGGTTGAGAGGGCTCAGGAAGGGTTGATGAAGAAGAAGAAGTAGGAGGCGTGCTGGGGGGAAAAGAAACAAACCTCTCTGTACGCCTTTCTCGTAAACGCCTATCTATATGGATGGCTACTTGCATCGCTTTATTCAATGACTTTGGTTCCAGGTTAGTGTACCAAGGAGTCTTTGATGGAATCTGATAAGCCTAATCTGAATTGGCTTCTTAGAGCAGGGTCATTCCACCCAGAGTTAGGAGCCCAGCGGCGGAAATCAGAACAGTATTGTTCAGCGGTGCGTTTATCCTGATGTAATGACCTAAGGTTCGTTTCAGCAGAGTGGGCACGGTCAGGATCATCATAGAGTAAACCTAAGGCCTTGAAAAAGGCTTCAACTGACCCTCTACCTGGGTCATCTGCGAGAAGACTAAAAGCCCATGACTGGGGATCCCCCTGCAACCATAACACAATTTAGCAATCAATCACCCATGATTGCTGCAGCTTAAAGTCCAACTCTGGGTTGGGCATCCTCCCATTGGTGCTCCTCTCCTTTTGGACCTACCAATCTCATTGCATTTAAAAAAAAATGGTGCAGGATGGTGGAAGACATGCAGGCACACTGAAGTGTGGAGAGGCTTTTTTTATAAATACAGTAGGAGGCAATTTTTCTTTAAATTTTGTAATTTGTAAGCCCTTCTACCAATCATAAATTAAGCTTTCCTAGATCTGCTGAGGAGTCTGCACAGCATATTGTCCGAATTGTCACCGTCAGGCTGGTGCAATGTAATCTGCATTCAGTCCTATTCAGTCCCATAGGGCACTCCATCTGAAAACTTAAGGGGAAACAAAATGAAAAAATAGTTGTGTATAAAAATGTAGTTCATTCATAGGCGTGCGAACAGGGTGTGAGATGGGAAAGATCTCCCTCGGACCTGCTCTGCCTTAAGAGAAGTGCCACACACTTCTATTTCACTTTGCCAGCAGGGAGAGTAATGTATCGGGGCCATATACATGTAGGCAAACACATGCATGTGTATTCAAACTTTGGGGTGCACACCCTAATGCAATAGGCTGCGCACACCTATGAGTTCATTATAGCTAACTAGGGTTAACTAAGGTTTCAGTAAGGGGTTAAATAGGAAAGACTCATACCTCATATATCTTGCAGCCATTGTCAAAGTCCTCAATGGTGTATATACAGGTATATATTACCCTTGTTACTTAATAATAATAATAATTGTATCTTGTCTGCGTCTTATCATTAATTCCTTATCCTTAATAGTAAGCATTATTTGAGATGTTATCAATTAGTGCTGGCTAGCCTTAGGGTCATCTAATATAGGGCGATGTTTAAAAAGATTTAAAAGGGAAAAGAGTAGAAGATAAATAGGCAGAGAGAAAAGGGGAAAGGGGGGTGAAAGGGGAAGCCATAGTCGCTTTTTAATTGAGTTTCTTTCCATCTTAGACTCTGACCTTCTTCTTCATAAGAACCACAGATAATGATATCATCTAATCTTTGAACGCAAACAACATTTAAAGTGCTGCATACATTTAAGCTTAAAGAAATGGATAGAGGTTGTGTCTGTAGCATGCAATCAGTTTTAGTCAGCCTTAGTGCGTTATCACATGCAGACAAATCAGAGAAAACTGTTCCTAAATAGCAGCCAATTAACTTTTATGTTTCTCCTAGAAAATAAAATGGTCACAAACCTGGGCAAATGAAAATAAAAATCATATTAACAAAATGCATAAATAGAGATAAGATTTATAAAAAAAAAAAAAATCAAATTTTAAAATGTAGATCTAGAGATATAAGCTGCTGAAGTTTAAAGCCCAAATCCAAGAAATACAAAAGAAACTGCCCATGCAGTGCCCCCCCTTCCGCACTGCAATGGTTAATTGCTTGTTAACTCTAGGAGAAAAAAAAGTGTAAATACTTACCTTGCTAGGGCAGGGTCCCACATTGACCTCTGCTACACAACTTGTAAATGGCCCCTCGCTGTCCTCAAGGACATTGCAGGGCTCTTGGTGTGATTTCATTGTGCAACTACAGCCCAGAGCAAGGGGCTTGGTGGAACCGGTTGCACAAATGGAGAAAGCCTGCCAGAGTGAGGAGTAAAGTAAGTATTACACCTGATTCCTAATCACTTAGAGCATTTATTTCTTACATGCCCAGGACTGGAAGAAGGGAGAGAGGAGGAGAGGAACGGAAAGGTGAGAAATGAGAAAAGAGAAAAATGAGAAGGGAAGGAGAAGCGCGAAAAGAGATGAGATAAAAGAGAGGAGGGAAGAAGAATAAAGTAGAGAGGAGAACAGAAAAAGGATGGGTAGACAGATGTGAGAGGGAAAAAGGAGAGGAAATTATAGAGGGAGGGAAATAGATAAGAGGAAAGAGAGGGGAAGAGGGGAGGGAGGGGAGAGGGCAAGGGTAGAAAAGAGCAAGGACCAGAGAAACTGGAGTAAGAAGAAGCAGGGATAGGCAAGGAAGGGAGGGTAAGAGAGAGATTGCAGCAGTCGTAAGAAAAACAATACTTACATACATAGCCATGCAGGATATGCAAGGTTTTATAGAAGCATTCATACTATGGCTAAAAACTTTAAATTGACACCTTGAGTAATAATAACTACTGTGCTTTATTGACATCTTGCTTTCATCTGTAACTTTGTTTTTTTGCAAGTTGTCCTAATGTTTTGCATGCAAAGCCCAGAGTGGTTACAAAAGACACTAATGAGCTGATATTTTTCTTAACTTACCTTTAGCCCATGGGCAACATCTACACTTTTGCCATGACAACAAATCAGTGTCCAAACTTTACCTGCACTAATTGTGATATCAGTAAAAATAATTGGGATTAGAATAATTTAAAGAGTAGAACATTTGTAGAGTTTTCCCACTGTGTCCAGTATTTAGTTCTGAATGGCTTGTTTTACATACGTGATTGCAAATTCTACAATTGTGTATATTTAAAGGAGGCCTATAGTTGAAGAAACACAAAGGCTGTCAGTGCTGGTCTTCTCAAAATAATGCTATTTGCCTGGATGTCTTTGGCTTCAATAATTTGTGTCACTGAAATAGAGCAGGCATGCAGATTGACATCACTGCTGGGCACTGATTGGCATCACTGCTGGGCACTGACTGGCATCACTGCTGGGTACTGTTGGGGTTGCACTGATGATCAGTGCCCTGATTATCTGTGCAGGTGTCCCCTGTGAGGTGCATGTCTCCCCTGTAAGGAAATGCCGCTGATCGACTCTCATCTCCTCACACTCTGTCAGTGTGAGGAGAGGAAAGCCGATAACCGGCATTTCTTTGTATGCATGTGATCATCTGTGATTGGACACAGCTGAACAGATGGGTAAAGACCTTTGTCATCGGATCTCTACCGAGATAAGGGATTAGCCATGTCCCAGGTAAACAGCACGCCGTCGATCACAGCGCTGCACGCCTCTGCGGGCGCGCAAGTGCGACGTGAGTGGAACCTCATATGACATCGTCCCAGAGCAAGAGAGCCACCCTGTCACCATCATTTGTCTATATGGTGGGCGGGAGGTGGTTAAAAAGTGAAAGTCAGAACTTCTTATCTGCATATTTGTTCCAGGGAAGTTACTTAGAAAATGCTGAAGCATTTGAACAGCATAACTAGCCAGGTCAGTTGCATTTTCAACCTTTATATTCTTACACTTCAACACTTCTTTTTTCTCTGTTGAGCTTGTTATTCTTTCTGAAGTGTGGTGATCCACTCACATGACAGTAGTTGAAGATGTGGCCTGGCAGCTTGACAATTTAGACATGATACGCGTGTTGGCTTAGCTAATTGTCCAAAGATCTCTGTTTAATTTCAGCACCCTTTACATTATTTGTTACCATTTTTACTCCCTGGCGGTCTGATTATGTCAGTATTTTTGAATGTCAAAGCAGTAGATTGTTTTACATGGAAATTTGCTGTTTTATATTGTAGACATGTAATTCTTAGGAATAACTCTGTCCAAACAAGAGTCTAGTAGACATCTTTCGTGTGTACCATAACAGTGGAGGTATTATGAAGTGTACTCATTAGGCACACATCTTTCTTGTCACAGTGTCATCATTTTTCCTTTCTGCCAGGTAACCATTTCTCCAGTCTTCAGCTTCTTGTTGCCAAACATTGGCGGCATGTCGTGCCGGTTAGCCCTAACGGTTCCATGGACATTTATTTTGTTTTGCAGTTGAAACTCATAAAGTTCAGGAGACGTATAAAAGTTGTCGGTTGTTGCACAATAGCCCTGATTTAGCAATTGCTCAATGAGTGAAAGAACAGGAGAGGTTGCCATTCCATAGTTCCTGTATTTTCGATTGAATTTTGTTACTTTTCCAGTGTACAGTATATGACTGAATTCAAAATGTAGCCAGTTGACGATTCGAATACCATGTAGGATTTTACGCCAAATCGTGCTCTCTATGATGTAATGTATTGTACCCAGCTGAGCCTTCCCTTGTAGGCCATTAGACTTTCATCTAAGCTGACATCTCTTTCTGGCACATAGCTCCGTTGGAAATCCTTTAGAATCATTTAGGATACTTCCAAAATTTTCTTTAGTTTTTGTGCAGGATGAGTAGTTTCATCAAATTCTTAGTTGTTTTCAAAGTGTAAATATTTCATGATCAGGGAAAATTTGTACTCTGACATGACCGTGCCAAAGAATGGAGTGGCAAGTAATGTACTGGTTGTCCAATCCCACTTCTGCAGGGGTTTCCCCACCACTCCCTGAAGTATTATTAGGTCCAGAAATTTCCAAATGTGATCTTTGGTCACTGGTTCCCACTTTCTGCTTCTTGGAAACTTCCAATGCAGAGTAGCTGATTGTTGCTCTTTGTACCATTTTGTCTCAGTAACTATTTTTTCAAAAACCTCATCGGTCAGAAATAATTGAGACTTATTTTGGGTCCAAGGGGTTGTCTTTATTTCTTTATTGAGACTTATTTTGGGTCCAAGGGGTTGTCGTGTTCAACGTCTGCTTTCATACCAGATGGTCCAGTAAATGGGAATCTTGGGTGCGCTGCCTGATCCGTACCGCAGTCAATAGAGCACCAAGTTCGCACATCACTGAGCTCAGCCGCAGAATTATCGATGATGCCACTTTCAGTACCTGATGACGAATTTCCACACAAATCACTATTGCTCAGTTCTGCAAGTGATTCTAATACACTATCGCTGTTTTCTAGCTGGTCTAAAACTGCTTTTGACCTAAAGGGATGCTTTTTGGATGTCATGGACGTTCACAAGTTTCCAGACAGAAAGAACAGTAAAAGTGCAGGTAGGGCACTGGACAAAGCACTAGGGACAAAACTGAGGTGAAATGGTTTGATACAGTAATGTAATCCTAACAGATTACAATGTATTACAATGTATCATGTCATGTTTTGTTTACTTTTTTTGAATTTCCCGCCCAGTTCCGACCCCTGCATTGCCGGCGCTCGCAGGAAAGGGAACCCAGAAGACGAATGTTGGAATCGACTGGAGGAAACAGCGGGAGGACATCAGGGGATCGTCCTTGCTATTAGATATATTAAGCACTGGGGGTGCCAGAGCTGCGTTCCCCACATTCCCGCTGAAACAAAAAGTCCTGGTTAAACATCTTGTTTAATTAAACAAGAAATTTTCTGTTTTTTTTTTAATCCTAACCATTATAAAAATAAATACAAAATTAATATACATTCCCTTTTCAAAAGATTGAAATGTGCATGTGAAAAAACCTATTAAGGGTTTTTTATATGAATTTTTACCTTCAGCTGATTTTATCAACTTTGGTTACGGAGAAATATCTGACTTGCTTTCCAGTGGCATGAAATGTGCCTTTTCATGTTATTCTTCTTTGTTCTCTTGAAATGTCAATATTCTGGACCGTGTATTGGAAATGTGCATCTACTGTTTCTTGGTCTGTAACTTGGATTAAAATGGCATGAGCGTTTCAAGCTGTTGAAAATTCGGAAAGCCTGCGTCACTCCACTCCGGGGATGCAGCCTGCCATCTCACATAGATTTCACCCACTACCTTTGGCAGCTGGGAGCTGCAAGTAAAAAGGATTAAAGTGTTTGCCTGTCACAAGCTGATCCCCACCACCTGCTGATTGGATTGAAATAATCCTTTTACACATTACAAAATGCCATTATTACGGTATTACGGAAAAGGTGGCAATAATATCGAAGACATCAGAGGGTTATTAATCTGAAGAACAATTACAATACTATGTATTTCATAGCAAGAGAAATTCCACCATTAAATAGGAGGACTATTCTAGCTGTGATATTACTTTATCCAAGAGGTCAGCAAATTGTTCACTTGTAAAGTCTTTCAACTATCCTGGGAATTTGTTTATCGAGACTTATTTGGGGTTCATTAAGTAATTTGTAATTTTTGAAGCTACATTGAGGGTAGGGTCACAAAAAACAAAAAGCATATCCGATGGGATAAAAAGACCCCCCTCCCCCAAAAAAAAAAAATGCTATGTATCAGTCAGAATCAGGTAATTTCCCATTGAAGAAGAAAGTTACTTAAGCTATTTACATATGGAGAGTGTGCAAAGGCCCCTTCTTATCTCCCAGCACTTACTGTAAGTAGAAACGCAGACCTTAGATCAGATACTTGTGCTCTGGCATCCAACTGAGCGCAGTACTGTCAAAGTGTGAGGAAGCTTCATAGACAATAATATGTATTATGGACAATACATAGGACCCCTTGGAATTACCCTGCACTTGCGCAGTTCTGTGCCCTGCTGGCTTAAGACTATCTGAGGTCTGCATTTTCTCTTACAGTGAGTGTTGAAGAATTAGGATATCTTTTGCAATTTTTGAAGCATGAATTTAATTTTAATTTAATGTGCATTCTGAGATACTGAGGTTACTTTACTAAAGGAGTAAAGCATGTTCACTTTGCAGGGAAATTTCTGTTACTTTAAAAGGGAGTTTTTACTTAGCGGAGTTAATATGGTAGAAATTCGCTTTGTATAGATTACCCAATCAAGTACAAGGAAAATAAAAAAAAAAAATTTTCTTGCAAATTATTGGATGATGGAAATTAGCATAGCTACCTCACATTCACTAAGCCAAGTCAAAATTCCCTTGCAAAGTGAACATGCTGTAAGTCAACCATCTGTCTCCACATTCCTACTGATGTTTTGTTGAGTACTCTGAGACCCTCAAAACCTGGGGAGAAACCCTTGGGGAAAGAAAACCTTCCACTACTTGCCCCCCCCCCATTCCTTAAAACTCTGCACTATCCTCTTTTTCTTGTGTCACTGGGGACACAGGCAGCAGTGGGAGCCATGGACTCCTGCTACTGTTAGTCAAATCTTGTGAGCAGGGAACTGGGAGGATGTGGGGGCATGGCTGCGTAGCGCTGTGAATGTCTAAGGACACATATGGCCCAGTTCAGGAGCGTGGCCACATTGGTGCCCCCTCTGCAGACAGCTAGCTGAGAGTTCACCCAAAGTAAAGGAGGAGGAGTGGACAGGTAAAGGAGCACTCTATGCAATACCATTGCACAAAGCAGGTAAGTATAACATCTTTTTTTATTTTAATAAAAAACAAATTGCTTAACAATAACTTGTTTTACTGCAAAGCATGTACTGCTGTGGGTTTTATTGCGGTATCAGTTATTTTGAAGGTAACCCCAATGCACAAAACTAATGAACCAGAGTTGTAGTGCTATAATGTGCTTTATCAGAAAAAAATAGTTTAGGTCCAATTTTAGGTCCATTGTTGTGAGATGGAAACCTATTCAAATTATTAGGCTGCTTTGATGTGAGGCACCTTAAAGTGGAGTTCCACCCATTTTTAATAAATTGGATTACATAAATGTATGTAATCCCCTTTAAAACGACTTTTACCAATGGAAAGTTTTTTTTTTTTTTTTTTTGCTAGTAAATACCTGATTTTCTGCTTTATTTATCCTCTTCTCACTTCCGGGTCTGGTCGGCGATTACGTCATTCGGCGATTCGCAGTGTGTGCTGGGATGGCATGAAATCTTGCATTATTACACAGGAGATGAGCTGCACTGCGTGCTCTGCCCCGCCCCGCCTCGCCCCCTCTCAGTGAGCTGTATGTATGTAGTGTATTGAGGCTGTGCTCCGCCCGCCTCCTCTCAGTGAGCTCAGTGAGGATATAATGCTTTCAGTCCTCGCTCACTGAGAGGAGGCGGGGCGGAGGCAGGACGGAGCACAGCCTCAATACACTACATACATACAGCTCACTAAGAGGAGGCGGGGCAGAACACACAGTACAGCTCATCTCTTGTGTAATAATGCGAGATTTCATGCCCTGAGATAAATCCCAGCACACACTGCGAATCGCCGAATGACGTAATCGCCGACCAGACCCGGAAGTGAGAAGAGGATAAATAAAGCAGAAAATCAGGTATTTACTAGCAACAAAAAAAAAAAAAAACTTTCCATTGGTAAAAGTCGTTTTAAAGGGGACTACATACATCTAAAATGACTAAAATGGGTGGAACTCCACTTTAACCCAAAAAAACTTTGAGTCTTTGAACCAACAAAGCTTTCCCTGTTGTGCATACTAAAAGTAGGTGAATACAGAAACAGGGTGAAAATAAAAGCGACAATGAACAAAATGCAGTAGCTTATACAGATACGTATAATATCTTGTGATCTGGAGTCTTCCAACTCAAGTGGTAGAATTCCATAATGTTTCCTTGACTCCTATAAGAAGGTGTTTAATAAGTACAGTGCCATCTGACAGATGAAGGTATTGCCTGCTGTGCCCTAGTGACTATCGTGTCTTGCTGTTGCATACCAAGACACTCTAATTACAATTGTTTGAAATGATGGGAAAACTGTTGCAAATACTTGCAAAGTGTTAGTGGTGTGCTAATACCTCTTTAACAATTTTTGCATTTTTGATGATTAAGGACCAATCAGAAATTACCTCTCAACTAATTTGAAATTACTAAAACGAAATGTGATAGTCAGTATAGATATTGCTCTACCAATGTTTCTATTCTTAAATAAATTTGACAGCTTGCAGTATATGGTGGTGGTTTTGGTTCTGGAGGACAGCTAATTTGCATTATACCTAAACCGTTGCAGTAAAGATGGGTTTTAATATACAAAGTGATTTCAACAAACTTTCCCTTAAAAGGGTGGGATGGAGAAAATCTGAAAAAAGGAATGTTGTACATAGCCCCCATCAGGAGTCAATTTTTTTTATCCTGGGGAAAGTGAAACATGGAGCCGATTGGTCACTGTGGGCAACAGCTCTGATTTCATTGCTTCGTTCTGTTAAAAAGGCCCTTTATCGTCTTGGACAGGAGTTATATTATACATATATTTTATTTACTTTTTTTTTTTTTTAAATTACCATTTATGTTGGTCAGTTGCAGAGAAGAAGGTGGTGAAAGGTACTTTTTCTATTAGTAGTTGCCAGTTCTTGTCATCAGTGACTGTAACTAAACCAGATTGCAGGGATATTCCTGTGTTAGCAAAAACGCGTTAATCTGGTTCAGCCTTTTGACTGAGCCATCTGTGTTGAAACAGAGAGTTAATTACAATCTGGTTTGTTTGCTACCACCCACTAGAATTACAGAAATCTGTGTATTAACTCCTTAGTCTCTGTTAGTCTGAGAAGACAAGGACACAAATGAGGATATTAAACCCTAGCCCCTTGGAAACTTGTGCAGAGGCCAGCAGCAGTCCTCCTTTTCCTTATAGGTACCACTCTGTGGAATATGTTTCCTCTGCTCCCTGTGACCGGGCTCCGCCAGACGCTGCCAACTCCTGTAACAGACATCAGTATTTTCCATGTCTGAGAACTTAATTGAAACATAATTAAAATCAGTGCTGCAAGTGGCATTTGAGGGTACTATGAATTTATTTACCAATCAAATATTCTAATTAGAATTTTTTTTTCCTTTCTTTAATAAAAAGGGCACAGTACTCAACCTCCACCAGAGATGTTTCATGCTGGGGACACAAATTACCCAACAGCAGGTTTAGTGAAGAGGCACAAAAGATGCCAACTGGCACTCACCCATTATTACAACATACCATGCCCCTTAGGTATTTGTCGAGTAGTTTGTGAATGATAACAGATTAATATTACTTTATTTTTTAGAAATCAGGAAAATTTTTATTATTAGAAGAAATAAAATTTGCTATAATAATAGTGGCATGTTATTCTGGGTTAAATCTATTGTTGTGGATGAAAATATGTGCATGTATAACACAAGTCGTCTCCTGGACATCTGCTTGCACAAGGCGCCTATTCACGCTAGTAATGCATTGCAATGCATTAAACCAGTGTGACGATAACATGGTGATGGCTGCTGGTCACTACGTGACTAATGAACTTTATTCCACCATGTCATTAAAGTCGATGTAAAACCAAAAATGTTTTTTGGTAGATGAGGGTATTGATAAGAGCATTGACACTTTATTCTGTCTGTGTTTTATGTGGCAGAATTCCCTCCCTTTTCCAGAGACACAACAGGAATTATGAGAAAATCTCCCCAAAGCAAGGCAATATTCTCAATTAGACAGTTTGCATGGGAATGGGTATCCCCATTGAAAGATACCCCCCTCCCCACCTCCTGTTATTGTGACAACTTTAAAGCCCATTTGGACCCTCTTTTGTTTATTACTGTAATTCAGTCTGTAATAAACAGTAATAGATGTGGGTGTCTTTCTATTTTTATTGTACTATATTGCCAAAACAAGGATGCTGGATATCCAGATAGATGCTCAGCATTGGTGCAATGCCCCCATCCCCGCTGCAATCAAGAGTGCTCATGGTAGGAATGCCTCTACTTCCATACCGACACTGGGTCATTACCTCTTAAACTAGTTCATTGATACTTCTTACAGTTTAATGTTTCTATTCAATTTATGTTAATTGCTTATATATCTTCTGCCGATGATTGCATATCACTAAAAACATCTTGTTCAAAATATACATATAAATTCTTCACTTTTTCAATGTTTTTATTGGTATTCACATGGTACTCACATAAACAAATGACAGTGCCATAAAGGTTACAGAAGTACAAAACTTGTTCTTATTTTAAAACTTTTTTACAAGGATAATGCAGAGCATGAGATATTGTTAGAGAGTAACATGCATAGGCAGCTTACTACAGATAACATGACCTATGAATTAAATAAAGTTTTAACCAATTGCCGACCATATGGGTCTGGGGCGTGCATATGTGCCACCAGCAGCCCGCTCTCGTTGTGATTATACACAGCAGGAGCTGATCTGTGGGTACTGTGGACTCGATGTCCGCCGGCACCCGCCAATCATTCAGCACAGAGGCAGAATGGCGATCTGCCTATGTAAACATAGCAGATCACCTTCTGTCAGTAGGGAAGGCCTCAATGCCTTCCCCTAGTAAAAGCACCTCCCACACAGTGCACAAGCAATGGCTAGGCACACATTTAACCCTTTGATCACCCCTGATGTTAACCCATTCCTAGCCAGTGTCATCAGTACAGTGACAGTGCATATTTTTAGCACTGATCAGTATATTAGTGTCACTGGTCCCCAAAAGTGTCAGTTAGTGTCCGATTTGTTCACCGCAATATTGCAGTCCCACTATAAGTCGCTGATCGCCGATATTACTAGTAAAAAAAAATTTGTAAAAATGTGCCATGATTTGTGGACAGACGCTATAACTTTTGCACAAGCCATTCAATATACGCTTATTGGGATTTTTTTTTTTTTACCAAAAATATGTAGCAGAATTTAGTTTGGCCTAAATTGATGAAAAAATTTGACTTTTTACATGTTTTTATGGGATGAATATGTTTTATAGCAGAATGTAAAAAATGTTGTTTTTTTTTTTCAAAATTGTCGCAGAGGTGATCAAATATCACCAAAAGAAAGCTCTATTTCTGGGATAAAAAGGACATACATTTTATTTGGGTACAGCGTCACATGACCGTGCAATTGTCAGTTAAAATAATGCAGTGTCGTATTGCAAAAAAAGGCCTGGTCATGAAGGGGGGTCAAGGATCTTCCATGTAACTATGGGGGAGGTAAAGGAGGAGGGGGACGAAAAGGATCTGGCAGGGATACATTTATGAGTGTTATATGGAGGAAGGAAATTGGGGAAGGACAGGGATGATGGACTGTAGGAAAAAAATGATGAGAGGTGCATATACGTTTTTGGATGTATTATGACACTATAAATAAAGATTTTTAGAATAAAAGTGTATTCATGGTTACTGAGCAGCATTGTTGATTGCAGCACTGTGCAGGGTCAGACCACTGGAGACTTGGACTGTTCTGCTCAGTGTTAAGCAGTGGTCTGGATCTCCAGCATGCAGCAAGAACAGGGCCAAGCTGCAGCACACTAGTACAGTTAAAATAATTAAAAAAACACTTACATCCATTTCTGATTATGCAGCTTAAGGCTACATGTACATGGGACGTTTTAAAAAGTCCTTTGAACGCTGGAATTTAAAGGATGTTTAAAACGTCCGTTGTGTTGCGTTTGCAGTCGCGTTTAGCGGGCGTATAGCGGGCGTTTAGTGGGAATTTGCACTCAGAACCGTTTCTAGAGGTCAAAAAATCATTCCCCTTTAAAATGGAAAAACGTGAGCGCTAAACGTGGGTGATCGCACGTTCTGAACATCCTGAACGCAGATAATTGCTTCCAAAAAAAACGACACTGAACCCAACTGCCTCTAAATGACTGTAAACGACCCAGTGTACATGGAGAGATAAGATAACATTGAGGTGGGTTCAGGGGCTTCTGAAAAAAACGCCCAACTGCTCAAAAACCTTCATATACAAGTTGCAGTGTACATGAGGCCTAACTGAATAACAGTAATAAAAAGGGAGCTCTACCGGGCTTTTTTATATCTTGGATTTTCCATAACTTTCTGCATTAGAGACAATGGTCAGTGGAATAAATAGAAAAGACTAATCCCCCCAAGGGGAACACAGGTAGCAATACATTCCTGACATGCAGTTAACACCTCCCCACGCTATCCAATTTTTTTCTTCAGGTTTTGGCTTTGCCTGTACTTTAATTAATATATATCTTCTGTGAAATCCACAAATCTTGCATGCAGGGTTTGAAGTTGACCTGTAAAGTACCTATAGATGGGGCAGCTATTTGACCAATTGGTTTGTTTTATTGATAACTCATAAATAAACCATGTGCGGGTTACAGGTGGTTACGCTTTTCATATCAATATGCACTCAGCAATCAAGAGGCAGGATATATAATCCAATCGCATCTCTGAATGACTTTTGTCCCTAAACAGTAACCACAGAATCTGAATTCTACAGATTTGCACATATGCCTGCATAAGATAATGTGAAAGATGTAAAGTTTTCTTGGCAATCAGAATAGAGAGGCTTCACAGTGACTTGGTACTATAATTCACTAAAAGCCAATGCAATGCAATACATGCTTGTATGAAATGTAGGTTCCTTTCAATGGAAGACTTGTGTGCATGAGAATTCTCTTGCCAGTCAAATGTTCCTGTGGTCATAGTAGCATTTTTCAGACTTACATTTTCTTTTTCACTTGGGCAGGAGAGCAGGATTTTTTAAAATCAAATACAATTATTTTTAAAATGTATCAATAAAACATCTTGAATATTTCAAACAAATATGATTGTTCCTGCTCACCATCAATGGCAGCCTGAGCTAAACATTAGTAAATTAGGCCATCTTGAGTTACAGTGCCTGTTATTTCACAGCACAGGCTAACATTACTTCTCAACCAATATTTATCCTATTAAACCATTGGGGCAATGGCACACAAGCCATGACCTAGGTTAGCAGGACTGCCAGGGGCAGAACATAGCTTTCCACAAATCCTGTTGTGGACTGTCAATAACACATTTACATTATAATAAACAGTTTGAGAATATTGTCCTGTCCTGTTGTTGGAATGTTGTACTGTGGGAGTAAACTACTAACACTGGAAAGTGCAAAATCTGGTGCAGCTGTGCATGGTAGCCAATCAGCTTCTACCTTCCACATTTTCGATTAAGCTTTGACAAAAATATACCTGGAAGCTGATTGGTTTCTATTCAGTGCTGCACAAGATTTTCCCCCCTCCAGCTTTAGTAGATCAACCCCTGTGTCAACCCCTGTGAACTTACAGTTCACCCACTTTGGGTCCTGGCCTTTCATGGTCACAAGATCAAATACAGAAATTGTATCAGATATATTTAAAACTGATTTTCTCTTTTTGTTCTTATGTTCTTGTTGTTTTCAGTAACACTTCAGTTACTCCACTGCAGTTTCACTGCCAAAGTTACCGGATCTCTCAGTAACTTTACAAGTCTATATGAAAAAAATTCCTGACATGTCACAATATACAGCAACAGTTTATATAAAAAATGTACCTTTTATCAATTGAAGGCATTAATTAAACTCCAGCCCATTGACTTTGCCTAGGGTGATTTGATGCTACCCATCTACTGCAGGAAGAGTAAGCATTTCTATAGTCTCCTCTCCCTCAGGGATCATCTGGAGCTAATCTGTTTCACTACCAAGAACTGTCGAGGCACCAGATTTACATGTTTGTGTCATTTGTGAGCCAGCATCTCAGTCCTGGAAGTAGATGCTGACCCTGTGTTTGCCTGAACAAAGATACAGATATTGTTACGGGAGTACTAAGCATGCATGCATGTGACATAACATAAAAAGAAAACAAATCTGATGATAGGTCCACTTTAAAAGACTAACCCATGGGTTATAATACAAATCTTTTAGCATGCTAACAATCTCATGCCCAGGCTGCCCTTTGATGCTGTCCCACTAGGGGGCGCATTAAGGGATGCTGCGGACAGGAACCCAGGAACCGGAACTGTATATCAGCAAATTCTGATATACTATGTGGATTGAAACTTTAGCTCCATTGTTTCATTGATGTCAAGTTATGTTGTCAAGTGCCTTTGAACCAAGAATAAGATTCCGAGTACACTACATAACACTGCTCTTGTCTTTGTTTTAGTCTTACATGGAAGACCACTTGAAGAATAAGAATCGCCTTGAGAAAGAGTGGGAGGCTCTGTGTGCATATCAAGCTGACCTGACTGCAACAAATATAGCGCTGAAGGAGGAGAACGTGGCAAAGAACAGATCTCTAACTGTGGTTGCATGTAAGTATACCTAGATAGCAGGTGTCAGTTCCCCTAAAACCAATATAACAATTTTTTAGCAGACAACAAACAGTTAAATTGTCTAATGGCTTCTTGTATTTCTTTGACACTCGAGATCACTGTGTGAGCTTGCAAGCCTGCAAAGTTGCAAAGCCCATGACAAGGGGATATTGAATTTATTTTTTAGTCAAAACAAAAGCAGAATTTGGAATTCTCCAAGGTGTGTGGGAACTTCCAAAACATTAACGTGGATTGGAACTAAGCCACAAACTAGAACAAGGAGAATGGAATTGCCAAGAGTTATAAGAAGCCAGTTGGTGACTCATCACACTCCTTCAAGTTTGGTGGACTGGCCCTTTATTCTTCCCAAGTTTAACATTGGAAGACAGCTAAATCATCTTCCAGCCTAGGGCTGGAAACAGATGGCCTGGGGAGACACAGGTATAAATTTGCCCAATGAGTCTAATAACTGTAGGTCATTAAATAGAAAACAGTCAGTCAAGGAGACAAGTTTTTTAGGTCTATGAAACTAATAATTCACAGGGGAAGCATTTCACAGGCAAGACGGCTTGATGTTACTCGATTCTGACACTGCCAAAGTTAAAAATAGCACAGGAGGAATTCTGTATTTATGGAATGAAGAAATTGTTAGCTAATATAATAGAGCTATTAAAATTAATTCATAACAAAAAAGACAAAATGCATAAGAAGATGTCCAAGAACATGCAGCTGTGATTTAGAGTAGAAATCGAGGTACATGTATGAATTGGTCTTTCTCCCTTTTTTCAAATGTATCGCTAGTTCCTACATATACCCAGCATGTATTGTGTAGCTTGTTGGTCTTCTGTGCCCACTGCTACATGTTGGGTAAATACTGTATTCCAAAAAAAGGTAATAGTGACTGCTTATCAACTGATATATGAAAAGCCACCTATTTACATACTGACTACGGTGGTGCAGTTGCAAAGTGTAATAAATACTACTAATAAATACTAGGCTGAGAGCGCTGATCGAGAGCCAATTGGCAGACATTTTTCGGTCATGCCCTTCAACAGAAGCTGGCTGAACTGCTGGCTTCTGTCAAACCGATTCCAGGACACACTAGCCGAATGTCGAGCGATATCAGCCAGTTTCTATTTAACTGGCCGATGTTGCCCAACATTTGGCCAGTGTGTACTAGGCTTAAGCAACAGCAAATGCATCTTCTTAAAGTGTATCTCAAAACCAAGTGAATCCATGTTATTTCCTAATAATTCATCAAAGGACAAAGAAACATTATTCAGTAACATTGGGTTATACTGTTGCCTTTGCCTTAGGTGGGGGCTTAGGTTTCTTTTCATGTGGTAAAATTGTATTTGTATTATCAGTGACCTTATTGGTAAAGTTGTTGTGGGAATTCCCAAAGATATGTTTTCTATCGAATGGCATGTGAAACAATCGTTAAGATTGTTGTTTTGCAGGCCAGTATTTTAGCCAGAGAGTCCTCTGCATTTTAAAAGACAGGAATGAAACAGACAAGTTTTCGGAATTGAGAACCATGTCTATCTCATTTCCAGACTTAGTGTCCTATCTACTAATATGTAGAGGACTTTCTGACTAAAATACTGGTCTGTGAAACAATATAAATAACAATTGCTTCACATGCCCTACAAGGGAGAACTTTTTTTGGGGTTTCCTACAACAACTTTATAGATAATGTCTTTGGCGATAAAAATATGATTTTTTTTTACAACAAATGAAACCTAGGTCCACACTTGGCAAAACTCATTCTTCCTCCTAAAGGCAGCAGTATAACCAGATGTTCAAGCTATCTACTGTTTTTGAGTCATTTGATGAACTCCCCAAAAAATGTTTTACCGTGATTACAAAAATCCTGTGATATTGCTGCTTACCCCGCCTTAGATGTAGTGCCTGCATTCATTTCTTTTTCATTTTTTTTCTCTTTATTATCACCTGGTAATGCTGCAATTAATACACATCCTGTCCCAGGATAGTTGCTGTCACTCTTCCACTGTATCTACAGAGGGAGACCTGGTTACGGCCCAGGCTGTACTTCAAACATGTCTGCCTTTGTTCATTTCCATTACATTGGGGTCATGGGATTATCAGTTTACACTTTTCAGTCCATCTCACAGGAAGTGACAAGGACACGGCGTTTCTGGCAAGATTAACAGGTATTTTCTGTGCTTGCTAAGAAACCTTCTGAGCCTGATAGATGAAAACAAATGCAGATGCAACTTTTAAGGACTGGTAAGCTGGATAATGTTACATTTTTATTCTCTTGGGTTTAGTTATCCTTTAATTTAGAAAGGCAGATTTTATGAAGAATTAAGACATACAGCTGTTTCACAATAATAATGATATTTTTTTCTCCTAGATGACCACAACAGAATTATTCTGAAGGCGGAGAACAGCCACGATCATTCGGACTACATCAACGCCAGTCCCATTGTAAGTATTTGGCTGTTTTCCGCTTTCATCTTTCTGCTTCGTTAGTGTCTGGTTTACATACTAAGTGCCTATCGGCAAGTCATCTTTGCCTTGTATTACTGCATTACTAATGGATGCAATTATGAGTTACAGAGCAATGGTTGGTGCTGGTTGCCATGGTTACAGATGAGTAGAGATAGCTGTGTTGATGGGATTACATGGTTGGGTTGCCTCTGGCCTTTGGAAACCTGCAGCTACTTTTTCACGTGTCTAAAATTTAAATGAATTGTTACATTAAAGAAAGTTTGCACCAGTCAACTTACTTTTACACATCAGTTGCATGTTCCTGGACCTTTATAAATATTCTGTTGTTTAATAGTCACTTTTAATTTGGTAGTTGTGTTATATCAGATTTCTGGCATTGTTTAATCTGATGAGTGATGTGAATGAAACTGATTCAATCAGCCAGGGTAGGCTATTGTCAATTGTTTTACATCAGTTGACAGCACTAAGATATGATAAATCAGATTATAAGATCACATGGTGGAAACAGAGATACAATTGATAAATTATGATCATAAGTTACAATTGTATCTTAACTATCGATCATCAAAAAATGACTTCCCAGTGTGTGGCATATCAATCAAATTGTTTTTCCACCATCGATTCATTTTATTATTGGAAGAGATAATTTAGAAAAAAAATGTAACATTTATCAAAGTGTGTATGGCCACCATTAGGGTTCGCCTAGATGAAGTCAACTTCTCCAAACCTAAAAGCTGGGGCTTTTTTTTTCCAGTTGTGTGCACAAATTGCACAGACATAAGAAATATGTTCCATTATCTCAGTCCTTTTATTATGCTGTTATTAGTCAGGGCCTCCAGTAACAAGGCTGACAACCGTGTAGATATGTATGGAATTTCCATGAAGATTCGATTCACTATCATAGTTCCTCTCCCTCCTGCCATGTCATAGCCCTCTCCTATTTGGAGGGTGTCTAATTACTGCATGTGCCTGTCCCCCCTAACCTTTTATGTAGTTTCTGCTGGACGAGCAAAAAGGGAGCACTTGGTGACATCACATCCAAGATGGCGGCACACAGTACAGTCTCAGGCCTTTAAGATGTCTATACAACAGCATTTTTTGCGGGTGGATAACATGCATAAAATACTTTAAATGCACATAAAATCTTCTAAATATATATTTAAAGAAAAAATTGCGCTAAGCCCAAAAAGTTGGAGCTGCTGCAACAAATATTATATAAACCGGTGCACATACTACCATATTTCATGCATGCTATGGCACATGATTTTAGAGCAGGACAGCATGTGTGCTGCTGTGTTTCCTTGCATGTATTTGTTGTTATCTCTAAAATATAAATCATGGTCATATAGTATACTCTCTTAACAAGCAATAATACAAATTATATGTACATTTTACTGTCTTACCATAAACTTGTATGATCCTCCAAAAAAAAAAAAAAAAAACAGTTCCTGCAGGCTGTTTTCATAATGCACTGTGGCACAGAAATATGAATGAGTCTGATTGGTTTGAATGACAATTCTATGTTTACTGCAGTTTCCCAGCAACTGCTGACTGTGTTGTATTGCTAGAAACATAGGGGGTTATTTACTAAAACTGGTGAGTGCAAAATCTGGTGCTGCTCTGCATAGAAACCAATCAGCTTCCAGGTTTGATTGCCAAAGCTTAATTGAACAAGGTGAAGTTAGAGGCTGACTGGCTATGGTACACAGCTGCACCAGATTTTGAGAGCACAAGCTTTAGTAGATCTCCCCCATAGTCTCACTGGTACAGTCTAAATACATACAAAACATACAGCCATTATGGGCAATCTGTTGATGCCATGATATTGCATTTGAAGATTGCCTGTGCCCTTTAAAAGTCTTCTGGCTGCCGTTGCAAAAAAGAAAAAAAAGAAAAAAGGGGTGTTTACAGCCCTGTCTAATAGGTATATAATGACTATCAGTGCAACACCAGTTCACATTTTGTACTGGTCTCCTATTACCTTTAGTTATACTTTAAGCAAAGTATATCTAAAGTCAAAGTGTTTTATTTCTTATTGGATAGAGTTGAGAATGCTTCAAACTCTTGTCCCTGATGGGGAAAATTCTGCTTCATTCTGTCATATAACAGTAGATAAGAGGAATTTTCACTAAGGTAAAGAAATCCCCAAAAAGTGTAACCATTTGAAGATTTCCCCTCTATTTCTTGCTTTGGTACCAAATCAAAACTATGGATTCTTCCACACTTTCTGTCCCAATGACAGTGGTCCCCAGGACAGATAGAGAGGGTAAATCTCTCTAGCGTGGACACAGACAGCAATACAAATCTAACAAAAATAGAAATTAAAGCACCATACTGGTAAAAGGCCTAGATGCATCTTTATTCCAATAAAAGTCATAGGTCCAGTCCAAAGAGTATCCAATGCCAAATGCCAGACCAGCTTCTGACAAGGCCCGTGTTTGTAATCGCACTGGAAGAATTAACATTAAAGATCCAGTTCACTTATAGTCCATTCAGATTGTGTTCAATCATGCCCCAAATGAGGGGGTTATTTTGGACCCAAGAAAATACATTGGGTACCCTTTGGACTGTCCCCCTGACTTTTATTGGAATAAAGCTGTGCCTGGACCTGTTAGCAGTGGTGTGGCATTTTTGTTAGATTACATTACAAGCCAAGAAGACCATGGAGATCTTATAGGGAGTAGAAGCTGGCTGCGTGGGAACCAGATCATTTACATCAACATCAGTACTGTACTTTAAGATAGCAATACCAGTGAGATAACTCCTATTATTCTATTCGCCTCAGCAATAAATCTGCTGCAGAGACTCTAACCTTTTCTCACTTATCAAAAATGTAAAAAAACACGTTTTGACTTTACATAAATTTAAACTCCAAGCTTCAAGTGAGACCAGGCAGGTGCTATCCAGAGAGCATTTCAGTGTCATATCAGTGTCAAAAACGCTTGCACCCGGAGCCGATGGACGGGTCGGCTTCAGGGGCTGACATTGCGGGCTCCCTGGACAGGTAAGTGTCCTTATATTAAAAGTCAGCAGCTACAGTATTTGTAGCTGCTGACTTTTAATATTTTTCCCCCCAGACTGGAACTCCGCTTTAAAGCAGTATTAAACCCAAAAACCAAAGACTAAAATGCCTAACGGTTTGCTTTATAATTTTTTTTGTTATTTATTAACCACTAAAGTAATTTTGACTGGTTTTTAATACGTTCTTATGGGGCTGCATCCACTTTACATTGGATTCTGTACAGTGCAACCTCCATGTCTTAGAACTGGAGAAGGTGGCCGGTGGGATCAGGGAACTCTAGGTTTGTCTTTCTGCAGCTTCAGAGTTTGGAGGATTCCAGCATTGATAGGGAACTGATGAGCCTAGAAAACAGCTGTAAAGTAATAATGCCAGAATAAACATGAAAGCTACATTTCAGAGGGTTGGCTGTGCCTTCTAATAGAGTGGAGATTCACAGTTTTCTTGTTTGACTGAAGCATGTGTTTAAAGGCTTTTGTAGGTTGGGCATTCAATTTAAATAAGAAATTTCAAATAATCTCCAAACTATAGGAGAGCTGTATAGATCAGTCCTGAAATAAACCTGTCTCTCCCAGGGTCAGAGAGTCAGTAAATAAATCTCTTTCAGATCTCAGACCACCCGCAGTTTTTAATCCCAAATTAGCTTTCCCTTGCACTAGAAGACATCTGTTACTTTGAAGTTACAAAGAACTTAATGCAACGGCTTTACCAATTTAGAGAATTGCCACCAAATCAGTCCATATATATGGTGAATACATAAAAGCGCTTCTGAAATGTAAAGATGAAGACCTGGTCTGCACAGACTGCAGGTAGATTAAACTAATATAAATCTAATTTGCTAATTAGTTAGGGACCTCATCAGTTTACTGTAGTCAGATGAGTGTAAGGCCTATTTGATTGCTTTAGCTTACTAGACATTTCTCTGCTCCATAAAAATCAAGTCTACCTGTATCATGGAAAGTAGGATGTAACATTTCTGATTGCAAAGCTGCATGTAATAAATTGGAGTTCCACCCAAAAGTGGAAGCTCCCATTTACTGCTCTTCACCCCCCAGGTTCCACATTTGGCACCTTTTGGAGAGAGGGGTGGATACCTGTCACAAACAGGTACCTGCTCCCACTTTTGTGTAAGGGCACCACGGCAGCCTACGTCATGTGTGGCCCCTCCTCCTTTCCCTCTGCTGGGACACACACAAAGGTCCCAGAAGACAACTGGACCATTCAGAAAGCACAGTGCGACTCGCGCATGTGTAGTAGGAAACTAGCTGCAAGGCTTCACTTCCTGTTTCCCTTAGTAAGGATGCTGGCGCTTGCACCCAGGACCAATGAATGGGTCAGCTTTGAAGGCTGACAATGTGGGCTCCCTGGACAGGTAAGTGTCCTTATATTAAAAATCAGCAGCTACAGTATTTGTAGCTGCTGACTATTAACATACCCCCCAGGCTGGAACTCTGCATTAAAGCAGGATAAACCCCAAAACATAATGTAATATATTGTAGTTTACTAATCCTTAGACGTGGTGGCTGCATTCGTTTTCTTTTTTCAGTTTTCTGTTTTCAGTCTTTTTTCTTTTATTTCACCTGTAAAAACACTTCCTGTCTTAGCGTGTCTGCATTGTGGATGAAATAGTAAAGCAGATACTTTGGACAAGAGCATTTCACACATTCGCACACTCATTTCATCAGTTCAGTCACGTCAAAACGGATGAAGTATTCGTCAGTTTTTCATCAGTGGCCATCAGTTTTTCGTCTGTTTTTCATCAGTGGTCATCAGTTTTTCATCAGTTTTTTTTTACATCCACTACCAATGCAAAAACGGATGAAAAACAGACCGTTTTGTCAGTTTAAATCCGTTTTTTTGTCCGATCCGTTTTTTTAACGGAAGAAAAATAGAGCTTTGATCAGTTAAAAAAAATGCATGATGACGGATGCAGATGTAAACTGATGTAAATGGATGATCATGGATGCATTGATGTCCGTTTTTCATCCATCAACAGATGGATAAAAAATGGACAAACGGACAGCCTGTGTGAAAATGGCCTAAGGGAAAAACACTCTGGTTGCCCCCTTCCACCCAACGTCCTTCAACAGAAAGATTGAAGGAGCCAGGCAAAAAAAAAATGTAAGCCAAATAGTGGCTGCATCCTATCAGATGTAGGCACTGTTTGGGTATCCTGACAGCTACTGTTGCTGGCTGTCAGAATACAATATCTGCAGCGTGCGATTTGCCCATCCTCACTGTATGGCATGGATGTTAGATTATATTCATTTATCCTGCAAAAATCTATGCGTGTTTGACCATCATTATTGTGTAAGAATGCCTGTGGAAATCCGCCTTTTGTAGTGGCAGATCTACTCTTTACTCCTAGAAAAGAAGGAAAGCCACCTAAGCTCAAATGACAGCAGTCCCTAATATATGGACCAAGCCAGAAAGATATCCCCATGAGACTTTTGTGAGTGGTGCTGAATACAATAATCCAATGAGATGTTAAAAAATTGCAAAATGTATTATAATTTTTTTTTTTTTTTATAATGTGCTATGCAATATAAGAAAAAACACACAGTTGTGTTTGCTTTACATTGATAAAAAATCAAGCATGTATATACAGCATATCGCCTATGATTCTTAAGATATATGATTATTCAATGAATCTAAGCTGTAGTCTCTACACGCTTCATGGGACAACGCCTACTTCATCAGGAGTCGGCCAAGATTTTTTGTGAGTATCTGTGGAGAAACCATGTCATAGAAGAGCAACAATAAGTTAAACATGTCAGAATCAATAAAACAATATAAATGCAGCGCTGATATTGAAAGATGGATATAAAGTCCACAGTGTATGATCAGTCCATGACGTCAAGACGAGACTGAAACCGAAAGCAGTGATCCCCCTGATGAAGAAACATAGTGCCTTGTGTCGACACGTGTAGGGGAGGGGCCAGATACACATCGGAGAGAGAGAGAGCGGCTGTGAGAGGAGCACTGTCCTACCACGAACAGTCAGTTGGAAATATCTGGGAGCAGGTCAGGACTGTGTTGAATAAACATTGGCAGGTCCTTACAATTTCTCCTCTAATTGAACGCATTGTCGGACCACGTCCCTTACTTACAGCTAAACGGGCACCGAGCCTTAGGGACAATCTCTGCCACTCGGAGTTTACGCGCTCACGAGGGGAAGACACTTGGCTTTCCTCGTTGCCTAGACTAAAAGGTATGTTCCCATGCGGAAGGTGCGCAATCTGCAAATCGGTCCTCAAATGTAAAACTTTTTCAAGCTGTGATGGACAGAGGGAGTTTACCATTAACAGTTTCATAAACTGCCAAACAGAGCGCGTTATCTACGAACTAATCTGCCCCTGTAAAAAGTCGTACATCGGCAAGACGAAACGACAGCTCAAAGTGCGGATTTTGGAACATATCTCTGACATCAAGAAAAAGGTAGATAACAGAACCGTGCCCCTCCACTTTCTTGAGCACCACGGGGCTGACCCTGAGGGCCTGAAAGTTAGGGGGATCTATGCATTAAAATTGCCTGCCAGAAGGGGGGACTTTGATAATGTCCTCCTTCAAAAAGAAAAGATGTGGATATACATGATGGGGTCCCGGGTACCCCACGGTTTAAATGTTGAATTTAACCTCCAGCCTTTTCTTAATGCATGATCTGGGCCCCCCTGGACGCACCCCCTGGTTGCCCTGACGGGAGGGGCACGGTTCTGTGTCTATTCAGCTAAATTCTCGATATTTCCTCTTTTCCGTGAGTAGACATACAGTACCCATGTTTACTGTGTAACTTACAGTCCTGGACTGTTCAGGATAAGCTCAGCCCACAGATCTCCTCAATCATAGGTCACCAATACTATGATTCTTTCTAGCCTGTCCAACATGGGTACTAGTTAGATTCTATATGATTATCATGGATAAATCTTCTCTTTTTCCCCCCCCCCCCCCTTTTTTGTTTGAGTTCCCACGGTGATGGCAATCACACAGACCATTATTTTATTTATTTCCATGTTGTGTCTACAGTTTAATTATCCACGCATTATGCAGTATTTTTATTCTGTCTGTTCATTAATTTGGACATTTCCTGGTGCCACCCTTTGTGATTAGTACATTCACCTTAGTCAAAGATGTGGATGCTGCTAATTCATTGAGGGGTTACTCTTCACAGGTGTCCCCTGAATGGGTTAAGCGCCGCAATGGTGATGACATAGTTAATTTACTGCCGCCAATTATGTCCAACATAAAGGCGGGCACCTAGGATAACACCACTAGCTCTGAAGAAACCGACTGTGTGTCGGTGAAACGCGTCAGCGTTGGTGTGGTGGCACCCCACACATTGTGTCCCCCCGTGCAGCATCATCCACATTGCTTGCCATCCTTATGGTCACTGTCAGCGGCTGTTCCCCTTTCCAGGCACCCGGCGGATCGTACTAACCGGAAGTGACGTTTCTTACTCACACCAGGAAGCTACTGAATCCCTCATGCCGTGGTAGCCGAGACCCGGGTTGAACGCCGCACGGAAGAAGCCAGTGGACCGGACTGCACAACACAACGGGACTGGGACGGAGCTTCATCGCTCTATGGATTCCATTTAAAGCCCAGTCGGATCGCATATCCATCCAAATATCTGCAGGTAAAGCTGTCCGTATCCATATACTTGTGGAACATTCCTTTGCTTCCTGTACTCAAAATTTCCCCATGAGGATATCGTCCCTTCATCAGCATCTGTAACAGCGAACTCGAGCCTTCACGGGACTCAAACAGCTGACTATTACATCGATTTGCCAACCTTTTGCGAGCAACCCTCTGTCCCTTTTCATTTGGAGCCCACAGCCCCTTTACATCTCTCCTATGAGAGGACTGTTTGATTCACAGGCCTTCCTGTTCCATACACATACCTACACAGGAACACCATGAGTCATTGAGGTGACAGCGGGTTAATGTTTCACTGAAGCACGTTTTCAGGCTGTGTTATTGGATGCATCCATAGAGGTTACCACACACCACCCGGCAATTGTGCCGACTTCATTGGTCGACATATGCCGCGTGGTTTGTCAGGCTATTTTCAGTGACCTACCTATTGGCTGGTCTTTGACCTACATCACCCTTAGGGTGTATCAATAATTTTTGCCAATCCTGGTTATACTTATGCTATTTGTTATGCTCCAGTCCCATTTTTCATATGTATGTAGTGCCACCTTTTATTTCATGTTTTTAATCAGTGTCATTGCAGTGTGTTTCTCTGGTACCCTGTATTGTGTCTTATTTTTACCTTTATAGGCATACGTGCCTTAATAAATTCATCTTTTTTCATCAATAGCTTGAGTATCCTTAGTTGGTTTTCCGTGGGGGTTCCCTCCTGGACCACCCCCACTACTTGTTGTTTTTTTCAGTTGGAAATATCTGTCTGCACATCCAGGTTTATACCATCCTATCTAAGTGTGGTACGCTGGAAGCACCCAACTAATTACTGCACCATTGGTCCTCTTCTATTTTTTCCTTTTGGCATCACGCGTCCTATGGAAGCACACAGGGATTAGTGTTCACTGTCTCTGGGAACGATTTCGAGATCTACTAATTGTCCTTTAGTGGGATCTGCCTTTGGGAGTTTGAGGCTATCTTGATCACTGTGAGAGCAGTGATCAATTGGATCTGGTAAGAGGCTTATTGCTGCATGTGGTGGAGGTGTAGGCTGCCCTGATTGCCCACTATGGTTTTCCATCTTTGTACACCCAGGTGCTAACCGACATGGACTGATCATACACTGTGGACTTTATATCCATCTTTCAATATCAGCGCTGAATTTATATTGTTTTATTATTGCTATCATTTATTTGAGTGATGCTGGCTGCTCTATTATAGTTGGAAGTGCGTTTTTTTCTATTCTTTATTAATTCAGAATCAATGCATTTAGGTCGAAAAAGATATACACCAATAGCAAAGAAATGGCTTTAGCATATATAAGGAGTATACTCACACACACGGTAATAATTGAAAGATAAAAAAGCAACATGCACCAACAGGCATAGACATTAGCACCTGGATCCCAATAGTGTGGGGGATACCTCCACAAAGATGATTCCAACCAGAAGCTGGTGATGACGGATTGACCCTGGGCTTGGTGCAAAAAAAATGGAGGTATTGGATGGCACTAGCCCTACAAAAGGGGAAAAAACAGGGCTCAGAAGGACTGCTAAGACTAAGGAAAAGTGCTTGGTACACCATGTAAGAGGTGTATGGTGTAGGAAGAGAGAAAGATGCCAAGTCTGTACCTGTTGGTGCACATTGTTTTTTTATCTTCAAAATTATCACCGTGTGTGTGGGTATTCTTCTTACATATATATGCTAGAGCTATTGGTGTAAATAGTAAATAATAGTACAGCGCCAACATGTATCAAACACAAATGGTGAGAAATGTCCAATTCAATGTAAAGTCCCACATATGATGAAGATACACCCCAAAGAGGCAAGGAACCAAGGAGTCCAACATCAGGAGATGGGATCAAGGTAGGAGAAGAGAATCACCACGTGCATCAAAAGGGAGGATGTTCGCTTACCGGAACAAATTGACCACCGGTTAGGGTAGGTCAAAATAAGCATGTATCAAAGTGTTTCCCCCAGGAACAGGCAAGTCTCCAGAAAACGATCACTTAAATCAATGCAGGTAGCGATTCCAAAACTCCACTAGGTAATCAGCCTTAAATGCACCATAAACCAAGCATGTGCCAGCAGCAAGCCATGTGCTTTCATCTGCCACTTGGATACATGCTTATTTTGACCTACCCTAACCGGTGTTCAATTTGTTCCGGTAAGCGAACATCCTCCCTTTTGATGCACGTGGTGATTCTCTTCTCCTACCTTGATCCCATCTCCTGGTGTTGGACTCCTTGGTTCCTTGCCTCTTTGGGGTGTATCTTCATCATATGTGGGACTTTACATTGAATTGGACATTTCTCACCATTTGTGTTTGATACATGTTGGCGCTGTACTATTATTTACTATTTATGACATTCACTTATTTATGTACTGGCAGTCTTCCATTTCTCCATTATCCATTTATATTAATCCATAGTGTGACCAAGCGCGGTTGGTTTCTTAGAGCTATTGGTGTACCTTTTTCAATTTAAATGCATTGATTCTGAATTGTGTAACATACTGTTGCTCATCTATGACATGTTTTTTCCACAGTAAATAAGCAAAACGTGAGATACAGCGCTACTGACACAACATCAGAAACCATGTGCAAATAAGCAATCAGGAGGTTAATAAATTAATGAATAAAGTGCTTATATAGACAAAGGTGCTAATCAATTAGTAAGGTTTATGGTTTTTCCACGGATACACAAAAAAATTAAATCTTGGCTGTCTCCTGATGAAGTGGGTGTTGCCCCATGAAACATGTAGAGACTACAGCTTACATGAATTGAATATTCATATCTTAAGAATCATAGGTGATATGCTGTATATCAGGGATCCTCAAACTACGGCCCTCCAGCTGTTGCAGAACTACATATCCCATGAGGCATTGTAAAACTCTGACATTCACAGACATGACTAGGCATGATGGGAATTGTAGTTCCTGAACAGCTGGAGGGCCGTAGTTTGAAGACCCCTGCTGTATATAGATGCTTAATTTTTTTATCAATGTAAAGCAAATACAATTGTGTATTTTTTCTTGTATTTTGTAATAATGTTTTTACTTTTTTAATTCGGTTGAATCATTGTATTCAGCACCACTCACAAAAGTTCCATGGGCATATCTTTATGGTGTACTCTTTACCCCTAATGACCAACCAGCACATCCACTCATTTACTGTACATTGCTACCACAAGGCAAATATATGCTTATATGGTGAAGCATAAGCTATAGCGTAGCCAGGAATGTGCAGTACATACTTGCTGTGACCCAGCTGTTGTAACATGAGTTGCCAGGTAAAGATGCTGGGAACCAAACACAATGACTCCAAGATAGTTATCACTGTCTTTTGACAGTGATAACCTGAGTAAAGCCAGCCATACATGGACCGAAATTTGGCTGGTTTAGCCAGAATCAGCCTGTTGAAAGACTTTCCCCTGTGCCACAGGCTATAACCGGCAGTGCCAATCAGTGTATTCTGATGGCAGGGAAGTGTACCCATCTTTAGAATACAAAGACTCAGTGGGAGGGTTTCCCCCATTCACATTGAACGTGTGGATGGGGGAATCAAGACATCTTCTTTCAACCCACTGGTTGAATGACAAAAAATGACTCATGTGTGGCCAGTAGTATTGCAAAACACTGTCACAAAAATGTGTTTGCTTCTTTTATTGGTAATGACATTGTTAGTCTGGTTGAAAAAAGACACTATTCTATCTAGTTCAACCAAAAACACTATTAGAAAACCTCCATATAGCAGTCCCATACCCACAGTTTATCCAGAGGAAGGCAAAAACCCCCAATAAAGCACGATCCAATTTGCTCCTGTGGAGAAAAACTATTTCTTCCTTCCGAGGAGGCAATCGGATATTCCCTGAATACTATATATTTGGTAATATTACCTATAAATGTTGGTATCCATTTATATTTTGTGCATTTGGGAATGTATCTAGCTCTTTATTGAAGCAAATACTGATCAGAACTAATTCTTGAGGGGAAAAGAAAGAAATAACCACTATGCCAGGGAAATCCATAAAGGGGGAAGCAAGGTAGGCCGCTTCCTCTATGTAAACCGACCTGACCCCTGTATTAGTGTTCACTTCTTTTCCCTCTCCTTTACCCCCACTGTAACATTTGTGTAGGCAAGAACCATAGCACTTTGCCTACGGCCCGTAGAGGGAGACATACTACTCAGAGAGCTTGTAGGAATGTTACTGGCCAGAATTATAGAAAATAAGGTATTTATGGAGCTATATTTAAATATTTTTAGTAAGAAATGAATTAGGCAGTTCCTGATGTGCCATGGAGACGTCTGTAGTTTATTGCCTTTCTATCTGCTTTAGAACCATCTATAGCATACTCAGTAAGCTTTTGCACAGGATGTCATTTATGTAATGAATTTCTATTTTACACATACAATCAAAAGAAATGTAGATAACCCTATTGATATACAGTATTTTTATATTTCTGAGCGTAATCATGCATACATATATGGGTGTACACCTCTGGACGCAGGTAGTCTATTTACACTCGGAGCAGCATATACCCTCGTACAACTGTATCCTTTAATTCATTTATACAGGCAGCTGAACACAGCACCTGGCTCTTGGGAGCCAAAATAAAATGGATGTATTTTACATTATATGCTCCAATACATCTGTGGGCATGAGTCATAATACAGTATGAAAAATCTCTAAGAACATACATGTAGAATATAAAATTCATATTAAAAAATACTTGCTATTTTAAAATCAACTTTAGTAGAAAATTTCCTTCAGCAGATGCAAGCTTTCTGAGCTAAACTGGGATTTATAAAGGAATGTGTAGCTGCTGTCTGAATTTTGCTACCTTCAATATGGAGTTGTTTTACGCAGCTTTTCACGTTTTTTATGGAGTTTGACTCATAACACTAGCACTGGTTTATAGAGTCTAATACTAAACATTTGGTTGCACCTCATCGGTATTGTGATTTGTATGTAGACATCCCCTGTCTAGTGTAATAAAACTGCAAGACTGACATTTATGTGTGTTAATCAGAACACTTAATAGATTGAACCAGCAGTCCATTTTCATTTGCTTCTACATAGAGAGCTATTGATGAGCTTGTTATTGACTTGTCATTGATTAACCAATTGATGCTGCTTCTTTGAGCTTGTGAGAACATGCTCTGGGCATACATTAATCAAATATCCCCTGCTGCTTTGAGCAGGTTTATCTTTTTCACAATTTAACTGTATTCAGAAGTTTGCTCTCAATAAGAAATCCTGGTCTATACTTTATTTAAGGGCCAGTTCACCCAAAAGGGATATTTTAGTTAGTTTTTATATGCTTAAAAAAAAGTGGGTTAGGGGTGCAGGAACCCTCAAATTTATTTGGCTAATAATTATGTATTGTTGTTGTCAATAGACTGGTGGCCTGACAATGGAGAATATAAATTTTAGGCAGGCAACTGTGACGGGAGTTTCTTGGTTGGGGGGCCCGTGGAACCCTTTGGAGAGCTTGAGAAATCCCTCTCTCGGCTCCCTGGGCCCCTCTTATATGTAAGTCACCCTGTGTCTATTAGGGGCACAGGGTGACCAAGAAAATGATGGACGGGTAGTTGATGGACACTGAGAATATGGTTTGGATTACTTCAGATGGGACAGTAATATTTGTCAACAATATACCTCAAGAAATATGTGGGGATTTAGTCCCACTTTACACTGTGAGACCTATGGCCTGTTGTAGACCGTTGCCACAAAGTCTGTGACTCCTAAATATTCAAAGCATTGCTTAGATGTGGATTCCCATTCACCTATTGTTTCTGTCTAGTGGCTAATTTGGTTAACTCTTGGAGGATCCTCTATGATAGGATTAGCCTTGTGTCAGCTGTACCTCGTTATCTAACCATTGCATAATGTTTTTGCTAATTATTTTTGGCGATCACTGACATACTTCTCAAGTGTAAAAAAAGGCTGTATTCTTGTTCAATAAATGTTCCAGATCCTTTACAAGCTATTCTCGGCTACTTTTGTATGGGGGCAGCTAGAATATCTGATATCTATGTTCAAGACTGAAGGAAGCGGTATACTGACGGAAGCACATAAGCACATTGTGGGGTCATGGTTCCGTTACAGCAACTACTACACACTAAAGGATTTCCAAGATCACATTTAGCTAGGTTTACACCTTAGCGTTTTTACGGCCCACGTCTGCGCAGGCACAGCAGCCTATTCAAATGAAAGGGTTACCATGCTTGCATTACTGCAAAAAAAAAAAAGTTGCCTGCACCTTTTTAAATAATACTACCGCAGGGAAATTTGCATGGTCTTTTTGCAAATGCACTGCAGGCTAAGATGCATAGGGGTGAAGAATGAATGGCAGCCCCATGCGTCTGCTAAGAGAAATGCAATTTGGCTGCGGGTGCGGGAACAGATGCAATTCCCGCACCCGCAGTCCAACGCATTGTTGTGAACCTAGCGTTAGGATGTATTGAAGATGTTTAAGTCTAAAACTGAAGTGCCACACATTGATTTTTTTCTATTTTTTCAAAGCCTGTGGTGTGTTGCGCAAAAACGAAACCTCAAAAGTAAATAAAAAAGTGCATGTGAACACACACCAAAAAGAAAAACCCTCTAAGGCAGAGGTGGAAGGAACCTAACGGTCATACAGCCTCCCCCTAGACCTCAGGTTAGGCCCAAAGATTTACACCCTTCATTTGAGTCGACCTACTGCTACCTTTGTTGTTATACTCCTGTACAAGGCCTATGTTCTTTGCTTTTTATTGTACCGATTTCTTATTCCTTATGGATGTCACTAGTTCCTTTTACATAGAGTGATATTGAAGTATTTGCTAAATGAGCTGGTAAAAGCCGAACTTACAAGCTCTTGCTGTTGTTTCTATAATTTTCCTCCTCTGAGCTTCCTCCCTGTACTGCACCCCAGCCGCTCTGCCTGTCAGATATGTGGGCACCCCATGTGCCTGCCAGGTCCTATGGAGTTCCCCTGGAGTCTCCATTATGTGCACACTCCTGTTTAGAACTCTTACATGCAGCTATTCCCAGGTGGGACACAGAGCCCAAGTCATGCCTCACCTCCTCCAAAGCGGTGATTGGCAGTGTCCCCGAGTCAGTGTGGCTCTGGCTCTGTGGCCCTCTTGGGAGCAGCTGCATGTAAAATTGTAGTATTAAACAGGAGGTGTGCAAGTAGTGGAGACTCCGGGGGGACTCCATTAGTCCTGGCAGGCACAGGGGTCACCCACATACCTGGAGTTAGAGAAAATGCCAGGGGGCAATATGAGGAGGAAGCTCAGAGGAAAAAAATGGTAAAAACATCGAGAGCATGTAAGTTCTGCTATTAGCAGCTCATTTAACAAAAAAAATTACTTTATTATCACTTTAAGGATGGGGCTATATGTCAAATCCTAATCAGTTGATAGCAAGACAATTAGGGTTCAGTTTACTAAGCTATATGAGTTATTCTAATTGTGTTTTATTATTGCGGCTCACAAAAATGTTCAATTTATTTGCAAAAGTATCACATAGGTTTGTAATTGTTATCATTTGACTTGAAATAATTATGTTACCATTACAAGGTGTTTTTCTCATGAACTGCTATTATTGTAATCATGAAATGTTATTTTAGCTCTCCTCTCAAATAACAATATGTTCTGTTCTCTTCAATTTTTGTCCCTCATAGGATTGCACAGGGAACTGCAGTCAGAGGCTAGGGTTAGAGAATATAAAGAGCACCTATAGTAACTTCAATATTTTTTTAGTAGGGAAGTGTCTAGAAGTGTTCCCCTGCCAGGTTGTTATTGCTACCTTTGTTCCTACTTTGATTCACCCCCTCCTATGACCATTGTCACCAAGACACATAGTAGTAGGAAATTCTTCATTCTGAGTTGTCACTGAAACAAGAGGGGAAAGTTTGTCAATGGGGACACTTTTTGCAGGGCCAACTGTCTTGTTGTGATTACCTCTGACTTCCTGATGTGTCTATGGGACAGGAAGTAAAATAAAATCCCCCTAGTGGAACACAGATGGCAAAAACAAGCCCTACAAAGTATTTTACCATCCCCCACATTATCCCAAAAAAAAAAAAAGTTTTGTTAACGCTTGCTGGAGTGTGCTGCAGTGCGAGGTTCTGACACGCACAATATGCATTGTGCTATCCCTTCAATGCAGCTCGCTGCCATCTACCTGCATTTTATCATATGAGCAGCGTGAATAAGCCCTGAGTTTTTACTGACAAATGATTAAAGTCATGTTTGTAGCCTAGCCCCAGTCTTATAGGACAATGGTACTTTTAGGGCTCATTTACCCTCTGTGAAGAGATCTACACCTTTCTGCACTTGAAAATGGTTTTCTAGGAACTTACTGGTTCAGAATTAGTTATATTTTTTATTCAACTTTATAACTTTACCTCATAATGGCATAGTGGGACTGCTTTATCTTTTATGCTGCCTTTTTTGGACTCGATGATCTGCATGGGTTCCAGTGCCCTGTTCACAAGACCTTTGTAGTGGAGACTGTGCCCCCAGTCACCAGTTGAGACCACATGCTTGTAGTAAATAGTGTACACATCAGTCACGCTGATTCAGTTTCAGAGGTGCACAACAGAGCGACGAGTTAAGCGTGCCCTTAGGGGGCCAGCAGTGTTGAAGATCTCTACGGGAATGTTAGCATCTCACCGATCGTTAATTTCTGTGGGATGAGCGGGTACGATCGAGGAAGGAGCAGCAGTGAGACCTCTCTTGGTGCATATTTGTGTTTGACCCTCTGCTCTCTATGATCCCTGTTACAAGGATCATAACGTTCTGGTAAGAGGCCAACTTTTCTCTTATGGTGGTGGCTGTCTCTGCACCGGGCTTCTGGCTGTGGAAGATTTGCATGTGTATATTCAAGATTATACAGCACAATTTTCTGTGGAATCTTCCCTATCACTATTGACATGAATTATGCTGTCCTGTATGGCTACATTATGGACTGATGGACACATTATCTATTTATATTGAGTGATCATAGCGCTACACCATTATCTATGCATATACATCACAACATAGCCTGCTGAGCAGGGCACTTAAATTACGTATTATTTGAAAGCCCCATCCTAGAGTACATACTGGAGAATTATGTGCCACAGAGATGTGCTATTCTAAGGAAGAGGTGGACCTGGGGAACTAAAGTGATTTTGTTATTGAAAAAATACTTTTTCCAAAAAAAAAGGATAGATAGGAGATGGCAGATTAGGCATTTTGGAAGATGTGGCCTGACTTTCAAGCTGATTCAGGAAATGCAATGATTAGAGTCTCTGACCTGCAGTAAGCATGAAGCAATTAAAGATGCACCACCATATCTGTATGTTTGTTCCAGTGCTTTAAAAAGTAATGAAGTGACTGAATTAGCATGACAGCCAAGCAGCTAGCTTTTTCAGGGGAAAGAGGCCATCAGAAGCAGGTGAAGACATTCATTACAATGCTTTTGTGGCTCCTTAAGCTGAACTTGAGGAAATCAGCCCCTTTGTACAATGTTCTGGATTACTAGTGGTTAAATTCAACTAGGCACTTACCAACTCATGGATTTATCCCTTTAATTTACAATTTGTATTTTTACTGAGCACTGGGAATGTAGCTGTTGCTATGGTTCCCGCACTCCAACACATGGCCTTCTGGTCTCAGTTATTGCAGCTTCAAAGTTGTATGCAGCCGCTTTGCCTGCTCCTCCCACCCTCCTTTCCAATCACAGAACATTCTCACAAAATACAAAGACTTCTGTGAATGGAACAGTAGAGGGGAGGGGCAGTTGTGGATGCTGCTGTATGAGAGAGCAGGGTCTCTCCTGTCAGAGTCCAAGTGCGTAGATAGCTTTACTCCCAGAGCTCAAAAAAACTGTTGATGTAAATAAAAGAGAAAAGTCCAGGAGGTGGCATACACCTTGTTGGACTTAACTCTTAGTATGCCAGAACATTTTGCAAAGTGTCTGAATTCATGGGGTTCAGCTTTAAGTGCAAGTAAAATGCAAATGTAATCAACCAGAACCTATATAACTTGCCAGCAATTATAGAGAAGCCTGCTCACCAGCTTCCACAATCATTGCAAATGTAAGTGGAATAATTTAACTCTTTCTGTGCCGCTGACCTCCATCTCAGTACAGATATTGTATTGTGTTCATGCAACCAATGCAATGGCTCCCCTGAGGTGCATTATATGCAGTTCTTATGTAAGTAACAGCTACACAGAATTGTTTGCCTGTCCCCAGACTGGCTTAGCTGTAATTGCATTTTGCCTTCATAAGCAGATGGCATATTTTGATGCTCTGCAATCATTATGTTTACCATGTTCCAGATAGCGATTTTGTGACAGTAGCTGATTAGCGCTAAGAGGTGCCGAGTGGCCTGTTTGTGATGTAGCAGATAGCAGAACTCCTGACAGCACAGCTCACATCAGTATTGATTCCGCTTGCTTGTGTCTAGCTGAGCATGAATGGCTGGCTATGCAGGGTGGCCGCTCCTCATACTTATTTATTTCATTTGAATGACAGTGCAATGGTATTTATGCAAAGAAACATATGTTCCTGCTACTTGACTTGTTGTACAGATGAGCCTGGATTATTATTTCATCTTAATCATGTTTATAGTAAAAAATTAACTTGGTATCTTTTGATGCCTAAAGTGTAACACCTGTGTTTTAGCGTTCTTGAAACGATTGATATGGTAAGGGTGACAGTACACTACGTGGGCCAATTTTAATTTATTAAAACAAAAAAGACTGATAGGACAGATTTGAAAACTGTACACATCTCTATTCTGTGCTGCATCTTCTGGAAAATCAAGTTTGCCATAGACATACAGTAATTGTTGTCCACACTAGCTGTTTTCAACAGACATTGTATTTCTATACTAGCTGCAGAAAACCATTGGTTAACAACTGGGAGAAAGGGGCTTGGTTAAACAGGTTTGGAAACCTGGCCCAATCGCTGTTATTTTTTTAGAAACTTAGTGTACAATTTCTGTATGAATTTGGTGTTGGTAGGAAAAAATTCCTGTGCGCATGTATGCAATGCCATCCCAGCCAATAAAGATGGAGGAAGGTGCCAAACCCAGAAAAAGATGGCAGATTGGCAAAGATGTCAGCAGATATCGCATCACTGGAAGAGGGGGGTGCTTTGGCAGATATGCCTGCTGTATTGCCAAAAAGAAATTTCATAAACGTGAAAAAATGAAATCATAAAGTGAATGTAGACAAACAACCTGATGTTAATAAATAATATGCTCAAATAAGTCCATATATACAGTAAAAATCAACAGCCGTGTGTTGACATGTAATAAGTGAATTCTTCCTTTAGTGCTTTAAACTCCACCACCAAAATCCTCCACCCGAAAGTGGTAATGGGGGGAGCACTTACCGACTTCTCTTGGCCGCCTTAGTTACAGGATGTTCATAAAGGGCTTTGTAAAGAATGGGTTCCGCGCTATGGATACGGGAAAAAGGTTGCAGCCTCCCTCAGATGTAACCAGAGGTTATATCTAAGAGTGTAATTCAAATCAGGGGTGAGGGAATATGGTGCTGCCTGTGAAAAGGATGTAGGGGAAGATATGCACTGGAGAGGGAGTAGAGTAATAGTAGATGAAATTGCTAATGTATATAATAAACATAAAATGATATATGGATGAACCTTGACTGTGCAAATCCAGCAAATAAGCATAAAAAAGGCAAAAAAATATATGACAATAATAAATAAAGTGACTGGTGTAGCGGTGTGGGCTACCTGGGTGTGTGCCCAGTAGGGTGACTAGGAGACACAAAATTGCACAAAAAGGGAATCAAGAGAACGTGTGATTTAAAGTGACTGTGCAAATAAAGTGCAACAAACTGGGTCTCAAAATGAAAGCCCAATAACAGTGACCAACTGCATAAGTATGGTAAACAATAGTAGGTGGTTCAAATGCAAAAGTTGAATATACAATCCAAAATAACTTAGTGGTGGTAAACAAAATATATAAAAGTGACCAGTGCAGTAAATCATCTGACTGAAGGAAATAGTCAGGTGGAAATACTCAAATGTGGGTGAACATCCAGATACAATAAATATGAAGTATGGGGTGAATAGTGGATGAATCAAAATAAATAGTCCATAATATGGTGGTTATCCAGTAATGTGAATAATCTTCATGCGATAATTCCCGACTGGACTTGGGGGTGATGCTGTGGCGTTTGAGTGCTCAAGATCACTCTAATATAAGATGCACTCACCAGAAATCCCCACCCCACACAGGGGTATTAGGCAGAGATTATGCACTGGGAGTACTGCATAGTGATGCCCGGTCCTGGGTGTTCCTGGATGGTAATCCTAGGTTCCTAATTCCCAAGTGGGGGTCCTCAGCTACCCAGCTAAGGCTTAGACCCAGCCTGTCCTCCAGTAATGGAATGGTGTATTTCTCACATAAAATGAACAAAGAGGGGGACACATAGCGTAATACTGCAAACCAGTTTTATTATAATAAGAGGTAGTGTACTCACATATAATAAGCAATAAAACAGCGGTAAAGTAGCAAGGTTGCAGGTATCTGGAACGCCGTGCGTTCCACAGGAGTCCGGAACAGGAAGTGACGTGACGGCGCCATATGCGTTTCATCATTAGACGTCCTCAGCAGCGTCCTACAGGGCTTTGTATGATTTCTCTAGGAGATATAAAGATCCTCTACCTAGCTGCTGTGTTGCCAACTCTCAATGTGGTATGTCATGGAAGGCAAAAGAAAAAGGGCCTCTCCATAGTGTAAAACAGCTTGTAAAACATTAATGAATAAAAGAATCTCACTTACATAAATGTTAAAAACATGCGCATGTTAAATCCACAACAGACCAGCATGGTCATCCACTTCCTAGGACGTGATGACGTCATTAGAGTCTCCACTATATGTCTGCTATATTGTCAAAATATACAGTGCATAATTGCACATTATGGCAAAAGCCCCAGGTGCCAGCAAGAGAGATTAGTTGTTTAAAAGGCCCCATTAAAAAAATATACAAATCACTAGCACTTATTCCTTTGCATGTTTTCAGTGGGCGATATGCTAAATCTTCTCTTTCTTGAAGAGCTCCTGGCACTGCTGCTATATGACAAGTCCAAGTCCTCATCTGGGCACCCCTGCCGGTCACTACAATACCACAAGAATATTTAATATTTATCATTTACAGCCAACAGTCGATGCTCCAGGCTACTGCTCTACATTTTACCTAAGCTAACATTACTGCTATGTTGTGAATAGCCTGCATTGACCTGAAGAGCAGAAGCTGAAATTACAAACTTCTGATTGAGTCAGAGAATAGAAATACCCCCACTCTCTTTGCTTTGAAGATATGTGGATTTTAAACTTGACTGACAAAGTCAAAGTTGAGCAGATGATGCTGGACTTTTGCATTGGAAAGCCCAGAAACAATGTTACATATGCACCCTTATTTAAATGAATTGGGTTTAAAATGGAATTCAAGTTCGATTTCAGATTTCACGCAAATAACAAAAACTTGATATAATGCTTATCAGTTTATAATTTTAAAAATGTTAAAAAAAAATGTTACTTGACCAAAACCATTGTAGTTTCCCTGTAAAGGTAAATCGAGTGGATTCTGTAACTTTAGCACAGTGGTAGGGCTGTCTATATAGAATTCGCACATCACGCATTGATTTTAGTTTCTGCCTGGAGTTGATTGTTCACAAATGAGAAGCTCCATGGTGTTGTCACATAGTGAGAAGCTCTCATGTGATAAAACCACAGAGCATCAGCTAGCTATGCAATGTTGAAAATGTTCAATGGCAATTTTAAATTGTCAGGCAGATCATAGAAAACCCCCATCGGACCTTTCTTCTGAAACCATCACAAATTTTACCTGTATCACTAATGTTGCTACTTTTATGTAGTAACATTGAAAATGAATACAATTATTGTACAAATTAGATAATGGCATTGTTGTCATGATGTCATGTTTTGTATCTCTCATCAGTTATAAATTGTGACTATTCCTGTATTGGTTTGCGGTGTACAAAGAAATACAATAGCTTTTGGCTGATGACACATGAGCAATTCTCCCACTAGCGATTCTACCCGCTAACAGTTTGTCAAAATCGCCAGCGGCAGGATCATGAAGAAACTGCCTTCTTGTTTCTATGGAATCGCTCCCTCTTTAGCTGAGGCAGCAAGATGTTGCTACCATTGCTAGTGGTTGGAACTCAACAGCGTTTGGGCCAGAGCTGCTTTTTGCTGCATTTATTTGCAGAGGGAACAATTCCATAGGGACACACAGTCAGCCTTTGTGGCAATCCTGCCACTAGCTATATGTTGCTATCTTCAGAATCAACTGCAAAAATAAATCTAAATAGCACCTTGCACTTCAATTTCTTGCTAATACAGAAATGTTAGAATTATGCTATTTACTTAACTTAACCACTTAAGCCCCGGAAGGATTTGCCCCCTTTCTGACCAGGCCCTATTTTGCGATTCAGCACTGCGTTATTTTAACGGACAATTGCGCGGTCGTGCAACGCTGTACCAAAACGAAATTTATGTCCTTTTTTCCCACAAATAGAGCTTTCTTTTGGTGGTATTTGATCACCTGTGCGATTTTTATTTTTTGCGCTATAAACAAAAAAAATATATTTTTTACATTCTGCTATATGACATTCACAAAAAAAAAAAAAATCTAATTTTTTTAACATTTCAGGCCAATTTGTTTTCTGCTACATATTTTTGGTAAAAAAAAATTGCAATAGGTGCATTTTGATTGGTTTGCGCAAAAGTTATTGTGTCTACTAACTACGGGAAAGATTTATGTCATTTTTTATTTTATTTTTTTTTTTACTAGTAATGGAGGCGATCTGTGATTTTTTGCTGGACTTCAACATTGCAGCGGACAGATCGGACCCCTAACTGACATTTTTGACACTTTTGGGGGGACCAGTAACATCACTACAGTAAGCAGTGCTAAAGATATGCACTGTTAATGTAATAATGACACTGGCAGGGAAGGGGTTAATACTGGGGGTGATCAAGGGGTTAAATGTATGCCTCATGCTTACTGACTTGTGTGGGGGGGGTTCTGTGACAGGCACAGAGATCGCAGTTTCAGCATAGCTGTCCCTGTCCCTGTCTGTCAATGTAAGCAAAGCAGGCGGGTCTTCTCTCCATTTCCGGGTGATCGGGCCTCTCCTCCCCCGGCCCGACTCCCGCTGTGTCTAAACAGAGCGGGAGCATGCCTCCGGCGGCGCACACACCGCCGAAACCGCTTCCCCCTCCATTATGGGACCCAGGGGAGCCGCACTGCCACAGTAATTTTACTGTGGGCGGTCGGCAAGCGGTTAAATAGCAAGCTGGTGGTGTGGATAACAATAAGGTTGGGGGTTAGATAATTCACTAAGCATTAAGACATAGATAACCAGTGACAATAAAAACAGTGTTTTCTGTAAAAAAAAAACTGCTCATTTTCTGTAATAATAATATTAAAAACTGCAAATTACTGCATGTTTGCAAACGTTCAGTGGCCTTTCCTTCTCAGCATGTTAGACCTGTCAAGGGTGGGGGTCATTGGTGCTCCAGATAAATATATATCACAGATGAATTGTGAATGCAGCATCTCATAAGTCTGAAGAATGCCAACATCTCAGACCCTCGTAGGGTCCCTTACTTAAGGTGGCATAGTGACCATTATGTCACTATGTCTCCTTGAGGCACAGACCATGCAATCATGCTGTGAAGCATCAACACATCATCATTCTTCTGACTTATGTGTTGCTCCTTTCACAATAGATCTGTGATACGCATTTATCTGGAAGTCTGGTGACTTTGTATCCTCTTATCTGGTTCTGGCATGTCTCCGTCCATCGCTGTCACTTCAGGCACCCACTGATCGCCTAAATCTCTCATACTGCCAGGAGTGCAGCTTCATATTTGATAATGGCTATAACACAAGACATCAAATGGTCTTGAATGTTGGGATTATGTGAACAGCTAAATTTCAAACTGGAAACCCATTTCTAACTTCAAAAACCAGAGAAGAAATTGTTGTATCTGAAGATTTAAGCATCTTTGCCATTAGAATATACAGCAGTTTTGTTTTCTCAGACCAGAGTTCTTCCTTAAATGTGCTTACATAGATTTATATGTAAGTACACTTCAAGGCCAAAACTCCCAGTACATAATGTGTCAGCTATGAATGAATATGTAAGTATGTATGGAAAAAACAAATTGTAATCTTATGCCAGGGTAGAAAAAACAGGCTTCACTATAACATCATTGTTTCCAGATATATTGATGCTCGTGGTAAAGCATAACATTATATCATTTGAATTGCTGAATAAATTAGAAAGGCTCTTTCAGCTGAGAGGCAAAATTATATCTGTGGGGTGACACCCAATAATACGATAGGCCTGACTTGCATGTAGCTCTATAATATTTTAATAATTATCAAAGTAACAAAAATCTAAAGCTAGTGTGAAAGTGGCAATAGATTTAAATGTTACCCACACAGAACTAAATGTGTAATCACAGAACTAGTAACAGTGCTTGTATGAAGAGACTCTCCGGCCTCAGTATTTTGGTTTGTAGGTCTCACAGTTAAGGAGCATTGTCCTAGATGAAATATGTCTGCTCCACATTAAAGTGAACCTGATGCAAAGCAATTCAAACCAAGCATGTCATTAAAAAATGCATGCAGCGAAGTGAAAACTGAGCCCGTATGATCATGGGATACAGAGATATAGGCAGCTGAAATCTTACCTTTTCTAAAAAAAAAAAAAATATATATATTACCCTAAAATGTATTTTTTTTGTCTGCATGTGTGTTTGTCTATGTGGATAGTTATTATAGTAATCTGTTATCTGTTGATTTCATTATATGGGGAAAAATAGCTGCTGGTCCTGCTATTTCCCCCTTTTTGCTTTTGCCATCTGACCACGCCAAGCATGGAAGCAGTTCTGTGCTGGCATGGTCAGTTTTCATATCAAAGTCTCCTTTATGAAAATATAGGGCGTTCTGCTGGCACACAGCATGCCTGTATCTCCCGTAGTCAATATGGCCGCTGTGCCCCCTGCCTCTGCAGCCTGTAAGAGAGAAGTACACACACTTCCTTTCCCCCTGTGTGTGACATAGTGTTCTTTCTGCTCCCTTGTTATAGGGACATGCCCCCTCCCACCCCCTTACCCTCATGTTCTTATAGCAAGGGAGCTGGTGTGGTCATGTGATCAACATATAAAGCATGAAAATTAAGTGTTTTTTTAAGGAAAAAAGTTTATAGTTTCTAAATGGTATTTTCAGTCTAACTACACTATATTTCCAAAAGTATTGAGATGCCTGCCTTTACATGCACATGAACCTTAATGGCATTCCAGTCTTAGTCCGTAGGGTTCAATATTGAGTTGGTCCACCCTTTGCAGCTATAACAGCTTCAATTCTTCTGGGAAGGCTGTCCACAAGGTTTAGGAGTGTCTCTATGGGAATGTTTGACCATTCTTCCAGAAGCGCATTTGTGAGGTCAGGCACTGATGTTGGAGAGAAGGCCTGGCTCACAGTCTGAGCTCTAATTCATCATAAAGGTGTTCCATCAGGTTGAGGTTAGGACTGTGTGCAGGCCAGTCAAGTTCCTCCACCCCAAACTCACTCATTCATGTCTTTATAGACTTTGCGTGGTTCACTGGTCCAAATCATTTGGTGAAGGGGGGATTATGGTGTTAGGTTGTTTTTCAGGGGTTGGACTTGGCACCTTTGTATCAGTAAAGGGAACTCTTAAGGCGTCAGAATACCAAGACATTTCACGCCCCCTAACTTTGTGGGAACAGTTTGGGGCGCATTAGTGCACAAAGCAAGGGCCATGAAGACAAAGATGAGTGAGTTTGGGGTGAAGGAACTTGACTGGCCTGCACCTTAATCTGATAGAACACCTTTGGGATAAATTAGAGCGGAGACTGCAAGCCAGGCCTTCTTGTCCAACATCAGTGCCTGACCTCACAAATGCACTTTTGAAGAATGGTCAAACATTCCCAAAGACACACTCCTAAATCTTGTGGACAGCCTTCCCAGAAGATTTGAAGCTGTTATAGCTGCAAAGGGTGGGCCAACTCAATATTGAACCCTACGGACTAAGACTGGGATGCCATTAAAGTTCATGTGCGTGTAATAATAATAATATGTATTATAGTGTATATGGTTTCAGAGACCTGTGTTCACAAATACTTCAAGCCCCAATCCACCTCCTCAGTACCTTATTTGCCAATGAGGCTATAGGCAGAGAATTTAGGGGGCAGGGAAAGCTTGACGTTTAAAAGATTGAGATGATTTTTTGTGAGTCTTTGCAATCAACTTTAGTAAAATTACACCTTGTATCGTTCATTCTTTAACCACGATGGTAATCAGCTATCATAATCTGTCACATTGGCGTGACAAATCTCATAGTCTGAGATCTGAAAATGCTCATAGCTTCCATGCTGGCCCGTGCCTAATTAGTACCTAATTTTACAAATGCTATAAGGTTCCAGATAAGAGCTTAAAATTGTCTGCTACTTGTCATGTAACAGTCCCACAATTAGTGATTGCCTTATTAACAGTGTAGTGTTTATGTTTCTTTACAGATGGATCATGACCCGCGAAATCCAGCTTATATCTCTTCTCAAGGACCTCTTCCTGCTACTGTGGCTGATTTTTGGCAGGTAAAAAAAATGGCAAATTTACTGTTTTCATATAAAATCTATATTCTTTTGAGAAAGTGCTTTCACCTATAAAAATAATACTTGGGTATGCATAATTCCAGCAATTGAACAAAGAAATATACTTTCTCTGAGTCTAGCAGTGTTGGAATTAATGTTGCAATCTAATAAAAAATTCTCTCTAGGCAAAGATATGGTGAGAAATTCTCTTTATTGTCCATACAGAAATAGACAATGTCCAGAAACCCCACTCCAGGTGCAATATCACAGAACAGAATAATTCAATGAACCACAAAAAAAATCAGTGCTGCGCCAGATATCTACAATAATCAAAAAAAAAAAAAGAGCAAAATAAAGTGCAATATAAAATGTTCATAAAATGTATAGGTTGAGTCATAACTGACACACTAGCATCCACCTAGAGTGCTTATAAACACAAATTCAGTGCTCAATGTTTCTCTGCCACCCGTGCATCTAAGCCTCTCACCTTACATTCTGACCCCTTTCTCACCAGTTTGTCAGAATAAGCAGTCCCACTCTTGGGATAATAGCAGTCTGGTGGGAATCTTTAGCTGTATACTCTTAGGCAGGCTCATCAAGAAATCGATCTCAATCCGTATTATGCCATAGAAAGATAAAAAGACAAATATAGTGCTCTCTATTTGAGATCCAAAAAGTTTATTAAAAAATCAGCAACTTACAAGACAAGCACTTCAGCAGTGCGGGCTGAAATGGCATACAACAGTCTCTCTCGTGGCTGTGATGTGACGTCACGGTCACGAGAGAGACTGTTGTATGCCGTATCAGCTGGATCTGGGAGAGGCAGAAGGGTGAGTGGAGCTGCCTAGATACTTGGATGACTTCAGTGCGCCTGCTGGGAATTTTAAGGATGGATTTCTCCCAGCAACAGAGGTCAATCAGGGCTTGTTTTTAAAGCTCATTTACTCCTTGTTAAGAGTATGTAAATACTTGATTGTCCACAGCCTTACCACATATTTGTTTTAAAGCTATGTTAAAGCGGAGTTCTGGCCTATTTTGCAACTTTAGTGATTCCTGGAGTGCTCGCTATGCTGATCAACAATTGGGCATTTAAAATGTTTTTTTCGGGGGTCCCTTACTTTATTTTCAGGGCATTTTTGATTGTACTTCCTCCTTCTCCCCCCCTATGTGGCCACGGCCACCGACATCACTTCCGCCTTTGCATTGCATCCTGGGAGCTGTTTGTCATCACTCCCAGGAGGCCGGAATCAGGAAGAACTCCCAGAACACTCCCTGGAATCAGGAAGAAGGACACAGCAGATTACACTGCGGCTTCAGATGCCCACATCCAAGATGGCCGCGCCCAGACAGTGTTTTTAAAAGTAAGTTATTGAGTAAAATCCAATACTGTACACCTTGTAAGTATGAGAATAGCAGTTCTGTAAAGGGCAATGGATTAGTATTATAGGGGTATTTTTAGTTAAAAAGGTATTTGAGGCCGGAACTCCGCTTTAAGTCTTGCGGTGATACATAAACAATGAAGAAAGTCCTAGATTCCCTCCAGTATTGGCACAAGCCTAAATGACTAGGCACTTAGTTAGATGATCACTGCTGAAGGGAAAGATTGGGGGCTCTAGACTTCGCTCTCCACACCTACAGCAGAGATCATCTGACCAAATAGGCTTTTAGACATGTGGCTTTCCCTGGAGGGAGCATAAATTGGAGTTGTATTTAGCAAAAGGAATTACTTCAGCCATCTTTTTGCTCTTATTCATCTCAATACTTGTTAATATAGCTTTAGGTTTAAATTATTGATATTAATTTGCTTTAAAGAGACCATGTCAAGTTTCTACAGCATTAAAAGCTTTACTCCTCTGCTGTGAAAGACAACATATAATCACAGCTCCATGAGCCCATTACTTTTACCTCTCTTCCATTCCAGCGCTGCATTGGTGGAATGATTTTAAAGCGGTAGGGACCCAACAATGTCTCTATAAATGAAAGGCACTAAAGCCCCTTATATGAACTTCTAATTACATAGCAATGACAATAGATTTAAACAGTAAGAGTCATTTTTACAATGTGCAATGCAGCACCATGACTTTGTCTGACACAAAAGATTCACATTAACGTTTTCATAAAATTTTGCATATAAAAAAAATTATGATTATTATTCATTCAGAAGCTTTAAAATAGTTATTGCCACAGGGTCCTATAAAAGAAATAAAGTATGCTTATGAAAATAGGATAAACTGTATATGTACAGGTTAAAACATTTTTACAATTTCTGCACAGTTTTTTGTGTTTTTACAATTAATTTCCTCTTTGTAGAAAAAATATTCATAGAAAAAAACAGAATAAAGTGCTGTGAGCACTGACGACTAGAATTGATAGTTCTAATTCTCACCATACCATAGAATGTGTGATACTGTGGAAAAAGACAATTCCTGGGGAGCTCATAGCACAATGCAGTACAATACAGGACTGCAAGCTCAATCAATGCATCCCATGAAGTCTATTACGTAATATAAAACAACTGAATTTATATAGTGTTAGATGATTCACATATCTCACAAATGTCCTTTAAGTAGAGAGGGTTTAGGAAAATCAGGAGTATTATAAGGCCAGTTTAGTGTGGATTTTGTGTGGTAAGGGAACAGAAATTAGAAATATTTTGTGAACCTGTTCTTAGTGCATGTATATTAAACTATCATAAATTTCAGAGCTGCGCTATCAAAAAATGTGTTAATTAAACACCAATATTTAATTATCAGTTGACATAAATTCAAGGTTAAACTACAGATGCTATAAAAAAGGAAAAGACAAAAAATAAACAAAAAAGTCCACGTGAATTAACAGAAGATTCTTTTTAAAAAAGTTCATAAATTTAGTAAATGTCCATCACTGATGATGTATTCCATACTTGTGCAAAAAACCACCACCTCAAATGGATAAAATGCATGCTTACCGCTGTAAGTGACCTTCTATTTCGAGAAAGGTCTAAAGGGCTCAAATTTTTTTTTTCTTTCTTTCTTTTTATTGATTTACAATGCAGTATACAGGTACAAAAATCCACCTCATATAAAGGAGGCTTCAATAACAAATTATTACCCATCCCCCCTCCCATTTGCCACCCCCACTCTCCTTCCCCTGTTCACTACCTATCTATTACTCTGTTGTGCATCCTCCCCTTCCTCTCCACCTACCCACTTCCCCTCTTCCTCCTCTTACTTCACCCAAATTTCTAAATGTTTGCTAGTCTTTTTATAGTATGCCCATTCCTCCCATTTATTTAAGAATCCCTCTATCTGGTCTTCTTCTCTGCTGCCTAGATACTCCATATTGTGTATATATATATATATATATGCAATTCTTTGAAACAAATCTCTAAGTGTGGGAATTTCTGTTTCTAGCTGTTTTTTTGGAATTGCCCCTTTAGCAGCGTTTATTAGTTTTGGTACTATTGCACTTTTATAAAGCTTTTTTGTTCTATGGGTTTTCTGGAATACGCATACCCATGGGTCATCAATAATATCTACCCCTGTGATCTCCCCAATACTTTGTTGCACCTTCTGCCAATAGTTACGGATTTATGGGCAGTCCCACCAAATATGGAACATCGTGCCCTGCATGCCGCAATCCCTCCAACAAAGTGGGGATTTCTCTGGTTTATATTTTTGTCATTTTACCAGTGTTATATACCATCTCAATAGACATTTATAGTTCATTGCAATAGTATTTACATCTGCCATGGAATTATGTACCGCTCTCAGTATTGTATTTATTTCATGCTCCCCAATCGTGATCATATCTCTTTTACCCATGTATCCATGAATGGAGGCTTTTTCAGACCTGTCATCCCAGTAAGCATTTTATATATCTGAGATATATCATGTTTTATTTTTGTTTGTGGATTACATCGTGTTTCCACCAGGTTTGGGTCCTTCTCGGATCTGATGGGCTGTGGCAGAGACCCCACAAAATGTTTTAGCTGAAACTATCTCCATTTTTTCAGTGACATGCATTCCACACTCCTTTTAAGCTCCTGATATGGTCTTATTTTTCCTCCTTTATTGTGTCTCATTCACCAGTGCAAAGTATTTTGTGCCTTCTAGTGATAGTAGTGGTGAATTATATTTCCATTTGGCTTGTCTATGTATCGTTTCCCAAGTCTTGTAAACAACTCTCGTCATTTCATGTATATCTACTAATGTTTCCCTATATCTTAGTGGAATCCAAATATTCTTATTTAGCTATGTTCTACCTAATGTGATTTCAATCTTAACCCATCTCTTATCTGAGTTTATTTTTGTCCATTCTATCATTCCTGAAATTATGACTGCTGCTGTGTGCTGTGTAGTATCTTTTTATGTCTGGTGCGGCTAATCCCCCCTGTGATTTATCTTTACTAAGTGTCATGTACTGTGATCTAGGCTTCTTTCCCTGGCAAATTAACTTTCATATCATTGTTTTTATTGCTTTAACATATTTCTGTGGAATATCTATTGGTAACATTTGAAATTTGTATAAGATTTTGGGTAGTATTACCATCTTAACCATATTTATTCTGCCCAGCAAAGAGAGTTGACATATTGACATTTTTTTCTATCTGCTTTTATCTCATTTAACAAAGGAATATAGTTGGCATTGTATAGTTTTTTTAAAGATGGAGTTAGGTTTATCCCAAGGTATTTTAGTTCTGTTTTCACCCATGTAAATGGGAATTATTATTATTATTACAGTTATTCTGGGAATAGTAATGTAGAACAGGATATCATCAGCATATACTGCTACTTTATGTTCCTCGTGCCCCACCTCTACTCCCCCTATATCTACCTTGTCCCGTATGGTAGTAGCTAGCAGTGTTTCCAGAGACAGGACAAACAACAGGGGCGAAAGGGGGCACCCCTGCCTGGTCCCATTGCGCATTTCAAATGGAGGAAATAGATTTCTGTTAGCCTTTACTGATGCTGTTGGATTCTTATACAATGCTCTTATCCATTGGTTCTTCCTAGGTCCAATACCCAAATCCTCTATTGTTCCCAGCATGAACTCCCAATCCACCCTGTCAAATGCTTTTTCAGCATCTATTGACAGTAGTAAGTTTGGGTTGACATCTCTGGATTTATGCAGTGGTAACAACGTTCTTATCCCGTTATCTTTTCCCTCTCTATCTGGGATGAAACCAGTCTGGTCTGCGTGGATCCGCTCTGGCATTAAATCATTTAATCTAGTTGCTAGGACTTTTGCATAAAGTTTTGTATCTCCATTTAATAACGCTGTCGGCCTATAATTGAGCATAGGGTTGCATCTTTTCCTTCTTTGAGTATTACTGTTACAAATGCTTGTAGTGATTCTACTCTCATCTCCTTTCCTTCTCCTATCCCATTCACGTATCTGCAAAGTTTTGGTATGAGTATTTCCTTACACTTTCTATATTAGCGGATAGTGAACCCATCGGCTCCTGGGCTTTTCCCTGTCGCTGAGTTTTTTAATGTTACTAATATCTCCTCCTCATGTATCTCTGTTATCAATCTATTTATGTTAATAGTTCTTTCCTTTTTATTCTTGGAGCCTATCGAGATCAATACACCTCTTATATATGTCTTGTGGCCTTCCCATATCATAGCGTCAGAAATATCTGGGGTTTCAATACTTATGAAATATTGTTCCAGTTATTTCCCTATCCTTTCCCCCACTTCTGTGTCTTGTATCAGTTCTTCATTAATCCTCCACATATTTAAATTTCTCTGAAGTCCTTGAAATTACATTTTTATAATTACTGGGACATGATCTAATAATATCATTATTCCTTTTGAAGTTTTGACCACTGCTTCTATCAGTCTATGTTCTATCATAGACTGATTCGGCCTCTTTTGGCTACCTCCATGTCTCAGCTTCGCCACCACCACCACCACCGCTGAGACTCCTGCATGTCGCCACGGGCTCTGGGTCTCTCGAGCTCCCAAGATCCTCCAAGCAGGCACGATCTCGACCTTCGCCACCTCAGCCTACTCGCCTCGGAAGCTCCTGAGCCCCTCAACACCGAAAGGAAGGCAGGAGAGAAAGGGGACTATACCGGGTTAGGTGAAGGGGATTAGGTTGGCTATAGGGCGTCAGAGGTGCTGCATGGAAGGATGGGCGCCCAGAGGTCCTAGCAGATGCTCCCTGTGCAAGCCATTTGTAGGCTCCTCCCCTAAAGGGCTCACTCAAATCTTAATCCTCCAAGTATAAATCATTATAAAACCCTCTCCATAAGGGGCAGGAAATGTATGGTAATCCTCCACCAGATATCCTTTCAATAGACCGTGAAAGAAAATATAGACACAGAATGGGCCAATAGTGTAATACCTTTTATATGGTTTAATAAAACTATAAAATTGCACTTACATGTTAAAAGTGATTATAGCACCTTACAGTACACAGATTCTTCTACGGCATACCACCCGCATGTCCAGGATCACTGAGACGCGATGACATCAGCACACAGCTCTAACCTATGCGTTTTACCACATGTGACCTCTGGGGCAGGGATGACGTCACGTGTGACTAAATGCATAGGGCATTCAGAAATCAAACAGAGGCTAAGTTGACAGCTTCCTTGGATGTAGGGACAGAAGGGTTTAGTTCTGCTTTGAGCACATTAATAACAAAGCAGCAATGTCATAATAGTAATAGGAATAACATTTTTTTATTAAAATGGCTTAAAGTGTATGGAAACCCTACTTAAAACTTATTTTGTGCCATTGATCTGAACTGAACCATTGAAAGAGTTTTCATTCATCAGTTAGATATTTTTTATCAAAAAAAAAATTATTGATCCTGCTAGAAATCCAGTTACTTTTCAACTTCCTGTGCTCTCTTTGCACTGAAATCTCAAGCAGTTATGAGCCCAGTTCTCCCTGCTGTACTACAGAATGCCTCCACTGTGTTGTGGATATGTGGAGAAGGGTGTTCTGCAGTTCAAATCAGGATTAAGCAGCTTGATACAGCAACTGTGTGACAAGATCACCTGATATAAAGGGAAAAAAGTACCAAATTAGAAACATAATGCCACCACATTTAAAGACTGGAAAGCTGTACTAATCTAAATTTTTGTTCTTCAGTTTTCATATACTTTAAATGAGCCAAAGTTTTCCATGGGAGAAACCTTATTATATGTTTACTAGTATCTTCTTATTTTCACTAACCTACTGCTTCATTCTGCCCTTTATCAAAGCATAGCAAGACCCCAAACCCTTTACCATTTGCTTTCTTTTCACACATATAGTTTCTACAAAGAGAAAATATTTAAATCGTCTGAATTCTGTGTTTCGCTTGGGTACTTGGGGATTTGGAAGCAGCTGCAGAGGAAAAGTGTTTAATGAAAATGAAATTTGAATTTGCACTGAATGGAATGAGTTTTGATTGTGTGTCTGAGTGCTGTAATTACATATGTCACACAGTAATTAAACGTTTGCAGTGTGTCCACAGTGTGTCTCTCTTTTGTCTGCAGATGGTATGGGAGAATGGCTGTGTAGTAATCGTGATGCTGACATCACTGGCGGAGAATGGAGTCAAGCAGTGCTACCACTACTGGCCAGATGAAGGCTCGAACCTCTATCATATCTACGAGGTATACCTCTTACTTTTTTTATGTTAATAATAGATTTTGTTTAACAATGCATTTTTTTACAGGATCAAAGGATTAGTCCACCCAAAATGTGTATTTAAAACCCAGCTCCAGGAACTTTGAAAATTCTCCCTTGCAGTGGGGCTGCGCATGCAGGTTGACTGATCATTTATTCTAGGGGAAAGTAAAAGCACTTTTACTTACCTGATTTTCCACTCCCCCAGACCCTGCATCGTTATGATGATGTCTGAGTATTCAAATTGGTATGATCTATTGAGAATTATATAATTCAGGAACACAGGTACTCATGATTCATACATTTTATGATTCTCTGCAGATTAGACAAACCTGCATGCAGCTACTTATTATTATTCATGCATCTTAGAACAATTGCCAATTCTCATAACTTAAATATTAAATGTCTAATGATTAGGCTTTATTTTTCTCTCTTTTCCTTCTGTTTTATTCTTTCTCTTGCTCTCTGTCTCTCTTTCCCCTTCCCTTTTTTCTCCTGACCTTTCTGCTCCACTCATCTTCAGTTTTCCTTCCTCTCTCTCCTTTTCTCCCTTATTTCTCCCTCCATTCTCATTCTTAACATAACACTCACTCTTCTCTCTGGTGCTGTCCTCATCTTTTCTCTCTACCTACTGTATATCCAAATTTCATTCTCTTTTTCCTTCTCCTTTCCTTCCTTTTCTCTATTTCTTCTCTTTCTCTTTTCCTTCCTTTTTTGTCTGAGATCTCTCACTGCCCCCCCCCCCCCACACACACACACACACACATACACACTTTCCTTTCTGCTCTTTCTCTCTCTCTCTTCCTCTCCCTCTATCTTCTTGTTATTATAATAGTATTAGTATATACTCGAGTATAAGCCAACCCGAATATAAGCCGAGGCACCAAATTTTACCACAAAAAACTGGGAAAACGTATTGACTCGAGTATAAGCCTAGGGTGGGAAATGCAGCTACTGGACCCAACTGGACCACCATGAGACCCAAAACAGGGGCTGTGGGCATGGTGCAGGGGCTGCGGACATGGTACAGGAGATGCAGGAGTGTGGGTATGGTACAGGAGATGCAATTCTCACAGGAGAATCTCCTGTGCCATGCCCACAGCCCTGCATCTCCTAAGGAGATGCAGGGCTGTGGGCATGGTACAGGAGTGGTACAGAAGATGGTACAGACTGTTTGCACAACAGCTTTGCCAAAATGAAAGAAGGCAGCAAAGTTACAATACAGTTCAAAACAAGAGGGTTCATATGGCCCTGCTTGCGAGAGCTTGCAATCTAAAAGGGAGGGTCATATGATACAGAAGGTGATAACTTTGAGCTGATGGAGAAAGTAAAACTACAGTTTTTTTAGGTGAAGGCAGAATAGGCCTTCCTGAAGATGTGAGTTGAGTAGGAGTAGAAAGTAATAAGAGGAGGTGAAAGCTGGACAAATTTGGTTTGGGAATTCTAGAGAATGAGAGATGCTGCAGAGAATGAGGCACGGGGCAAGCGAGCAAAAGGTCTTGGCAGGAGTGAAGAGAACAGTTTTGGTGATATTTTGGGGCTGGTGACTTAGCTCAGGATAGAGTTGTGGATGGTTTTTTATGTTTTTATTAGCATTTTTTAATTTTTTCATTGGCCCAGCGAAAGCCAGTGGAGGGATTGGCAGATAGGTGATGGACACTGATAGGTTCATAAGGTGGATGCGTCTGACAGCAGCATTCATAATAGACTGAAGGGGGACAGCCTAGGTAAAGGTATGCCAACGAGGGGATAGTAGCAATAGTAGAGGAGAGAGATAGCAATGAAGTAATTTAGTAGCTTTGTGGTGTCCTTGGCTGAGAAGGCACATAATCTGTAGATGTTACGGAGGTTAAGGCAGTAAGATTAGGACAGTCTGGAATTACATCAAACACCCTAGCATGAGGCGAGGGACTGATAGTTGTGCCATTGATCTCTGTAGAGAAGTAAGGGGAGGGGGCACATGAGGAGGAAATATTATTAGCTTAGCTTTTGTAAGATTTTGTTTGAGGAAGTGGAGTGACATCTACACTGATATGTAAGATAGTAAATTAGTGTTACTCAAAAAGACTGATAGATGAGTAGAGATGGATTTGGTGTCATTTTCATAGAACAATAAATTGGAAGGAGTGGGAGCTGTCAGTTGACCCAGGGAGGAGATGTATATAGAAGACCTTAGGGGACCTCTGCTACACGTTCTCATCCTCTCTCGGCTTTGTCCCTTCTGTCTCTCTCTCCGCTTTATCTTTTCTCATTCTCTCTTTTGGTCTTTCTCAATCTGTTCTCTTTCTCATTCTCTTTCCTCTCTGCCCTTTGTTTTTCTCTCTTCTCTCTGCCATTTCTTGCTGTCTGCCTTCTCTGTGCAGTTTTGCACTCTCTCACTTCTTCACTGTCTCGCTAACTGTCTCCTCTTTGACCTTTTTCTACCATTCCCCTCTCTGTTTATAATTCTCCTCTCTTTCTCTCTATACACTCTGTTTCTTTTTCACTCATCATCTTTCAAAGTTTCTATTAAGATAAGAGCCTCAGAGCAGATAGGAAATGAGACAAGTGGAAGTTGTTTGTGAGCAGTGCCTTGACTGTGGAGTAGTGGCTTGTACACGACTATAAATAATCCCCTTCATTTTGATTAACATGGAGCTGGTTTGAGTGTGCCAGGTGTTGAACCCTCTAGAGATGCCAGGTTTTTGTAAAACAATTTGAAGCAGATGTTCAGTAAAGTACTTAAGTTGTGCCCTACGCCTTCCTTCCCTCTCCAGGTAAACCTTGTCTCCGAGCATATCTGGTGTGAGGATTTTCTTGTCAGAAGCTTCTATCTGAAAAATCTACAGACTAACGAAACCCGCACTGTCACCCAGTTTAATTTCCTCAACTGGAATGACCATGGCGTTCCGGCTTCAACCCGCTCGCTGTTAGACCTCCGCAGGTACTCATTTTACGCTCACAACTTCTTGTGACTGTCACTGAATCAGCCGTGCAGTAATGCATTTCCTATTTTGACATTTTTACTCATCTTTTACCTAGCTAGAGTTTCCTTTTCAATATCATATTCATCAAATTTCTTTTGCATTATTTGAAGTTTTAGGAAAAATACACCACTATTTAAATTGTTGTGCAGTTTTTTTAAACCCTTTCACACCATAACACAGTGCACTGTGGTACATGTGTTTTAGTGCATTAAGGCACGTTGTGGTTTTTATTTTGAATGGGATGTTAATCCACCTCAGTGCATTAAAAAATAGGTCTTGCACAAATCATGTGTGTTGCAGCCCACTGTAGTTGTGTATAAGTTTTCTTTTTCATTATATAACATGATAATAGTTAATTGTTAAAGGCAGTGTATATACGAAAACCCATGTATGAAACCAATGATAAAACATATACAACAATTACAAGACATACATTATTCTTAAAGAAGACCTTGCAGTAAAATGCAAGATATACTTATTAGCTCAGAACCCCTTCCCCTTGTTAGAATCCTCACATATTACAAGGGTAAAAATATACCCATGAGAAGAAAAGAATAAAGAATAAAAGAATATACACTTGCCCCCATCTCCTGTCCAGGACACCTAGACAAAAGTGAAAAAATATTCTTGCATTGGGTTGCAGTCTTCCAGGCTGTAGTGTCTATCCTATCCAGGGAATCTCGATGGAAGGTGGCAACCTCATGTCCTGCAAGGCTGAAGATAAAGGTTAGATAGGTATTTGGTCTTTTTTCCCAAACAATTGCATTTTTTACTACTATTTTTTACAAATGGAATGAGCCCTGATCTAACAAGTGAACCTTTACATTATATGCTTTAAGGCCCATACCGGGTGGGATCTGCTCTGCTCAGCGGGGATCTGTCTGCTGATGCCCCGCTGAGCAAAGCAGAGCGGGTGGACAACAGGTCTGTGTCCAGTTTATGCAGAGCAGACATGGACACAGCCCGCTCTGCTCCATGGTTGGTCGGGTATAAACAGACAGCTGTCCATTTACACCGGACTGCCCTCTGATCTGATCCAACTAGACAGACGGGAACACAACTCCTCCTGTTTTTTTAGTGGACTGGATCAGATTGGAGGTAGGAGGGTGTAAAAGACACAAGTCTGTGTACACCTGCCGGTCCATAGGAATACATGGACCATCCAATCAGGTCTGCCTGAAAAACTGGCTGGCAGACCTGATCAGATCACTTGTGTGAAAGGGGCCCAAGGTATTTATAACTGATTGCTTTGAACCTCTGTGTCACATACATTGTGTATGCTGTAATTTAGGTTTATATAAGATGTAGGAGGCAAATTTATTCTAAACAGTAAACTGACAGTTCCTATACCACCACATAGATTGTATTTTATGATGTTTGAAACAAAGCAAGCAATAGCACAGGAATGAGGTGAGATTTGCATGTACATTCTAACTTTCTATATATGACAAATAACTGCATACATATGTTATTAAATATTAGAAACTCTAATTGGGCTGGCTTCGACACTGCTAAATATGATCTTTGAGTACTTCTCATCTCTCATCTTTATAGGTGTTTCTTTATGAAGTGCCAAAAATATCAGGTTTTACACATGCACATTTGTGTATGTACTGTGTATGCTCTCAGTATACAGCTCTAGCACTGGTATTATTTCAGGGTAACCTTCAGCTAGGAAAATGTGACCTGACCAGTGGGCTTAAACTGGCTCACCAGAGGTTAAAGGGCACCCATCCATTTAATGATCCTGGCTCTCTAAAAATAGCTGAATCATGCATGCTTGTCATAATCTATAGGTAGCTTAAAGTTGGACTCTTTTTTTTAAATGTAGTTTTAAATTGTTGAGATTGACCCATTAGACACAGTTTTCTGCAGTGAATGCATCCCCAGTAAGGCTTTTCATTATTCCTACTTCTTGTCCCTGAGATATAAAAGGAAGTAAGAGCTTCCTAAAATTACAGTTGTCACTGGAACTGGTGTCCCCTCCACTATATTTTGGGTTGTTTCTAGCTTTATGCCCAATTACCAATGGTCAGTAGGATGGATAGCTAGGATAAATCTTACCAGTGCGATACAGGCAACAAAAAATGTCTCTATCCTTTACCTACTCTATTCAAAACTTGAAAAAATGTTTTAGCTGGAGTGCTATTTTAACAGACACTGGGGTTTATTGAGAGGTTTTTATTGGTCTTAATTTGTCCATTCATAATATAGACAGATTTTATATTTGAAAATGTGCACAGTATCCTTTAGACCAGCAACTATGTTGATTATATCCGGTAGGTTCTGCATAGTTGTAGAAAGTCCAGTTACAATCGTGTAGCCAGCTTTACACACCCAAACTGAATAATCAGTTATTCCTATACTAAACATCTGGAAAATGGTTGACAAAAGGTATGCATAGCCAACACTGTTCCCATATGTGATGGCAAATCCACAATTTTACAGCTGTCTCTGGAAGTAGAGGGGAAATCTTCTAAGGGGGACACCAGTTCTGGTAAGAACCAACTAAGAGAGAATATCCCCTCACTTTCTAGGGGTTTCCCTTTCACTTTCTGTTGCATCTCTGTAATGTGAAAACAAGGGAAATCTTCCTAAGAGGACACAGACAGCATGCAATTATCTGACAGCTGTTTTAATTCTTCCTTATTATATCTAAAACTAAAAAGAAATGTCTTAGCTTGGTTTGCAAATTATTGAATTAATTGAATTCATGTAATTATTTAATTATGTAGAACCAAACAATTCTGCTGTGCTTTACAGTACATCAAACAATTTCCATTAACCCCATATACTATATAGCCCCTATTAGTGTCATCTGTAATATTAAGCCAAGCAAAATGTTCTCTGATGATGTCTATTATACACATGCCTGCAGTTTTCAGAAATTAACTAAAGTGCTAAATGACATTACTGAAAGAGGAAAAATTTTATTGTTCCAAACAATAAATAAATAGATTAAGGAGTTAGACGGAAGCTTATATCTCCTAAACAAGGAAAGAGGGAGGAAAGGTAATGTGAGGAAATTGTTCTAGCTACAAACCATGCAGCTTGAAATATCTCAGGATGCCTTGCCTAATTGCACATTATATCATACAGAGGAAATGGTGGAAATCATTTGCAGATAATAAAAAATTCTTAACGTTCACAGTAAATGTTCGGCTGTGTGCAGTTTGGAGAAGTTTGCGTAGGGGAGGAAGAAACTCCTGTTGATGAAGCGCGCATTCTTTGTAAATGGTACATAAAAGCACATAATTATGGTGTAGAACAGCACTTGACACATAATCAGCAGCAGTTACTGCTTTGTGTTGGGCTTTTATGCACAGCTTCTGCTCATCATATCACAGAAATAATAGAGGTTACACAGGGAGAGAGCTGACCTTTAATGTCTCTGGGATTGTCATTCTGAGTGGAGTGTAAAAGGCTTTTTGAGATGTGACATATTGGTTAAGGAACTGTTCTCTGATGCGCAAGGTCATCAGTTCAATGTCTGCCTCTGTCAGTGGTGCTTGCGGTGGTCCTGAGCGAAATCCATTTATCTGCCTGTGTGCAAGGTGGCCTGGCTGTCACTGAGTTATAACAATAACATTAATTCCTTCTTCACTAGCCTCTCTGGAGGCTGGATTGGAAACAGAAAATGGGGAGCGTCAGCTGAAGTGCCTGTGTTTCTAAGCCCGTAAACCTAAAAAATAGCACAGGTTTAGGCAGATAGTTGCTTTTCTAGTTTTTTGGGGCCTTCATATCCTTCATGGACCTGTGTACACAACAGTGCTGATCCAAAAGACCTACAGTCTGAAAGGATCATACAGAACTCCATCCTGCTTTCCTAAAGGCTGTGCATTACTGGAATGTAGTATGTGTGCAAGCTGCAAAGAGAAATTGTCCGTTTTTCATTCTCATACTCCCTACCTTCCCTACACACCTCCTGGCTTAATTCTTCCACTGTCCTAATCTTGCGTACATTACATAGTGTTAGAACTTACACAGGGTTAATAATGTGTCCTCCTCACAGGGAAGTGTTTGTTCCCGGCAAATGGATCCAAGCACTGCATCATAAGAGGAGGTCAGATGCTCCCTCTGATGCAGAAGTACTTGGTATTTCACTGCATCTTAGATGGAGCCATGCAGTAAAGGGGGAAGTTTGTATAAATGGATTGGGGGAGTTAAAGAGACTTTCTCTGAATGGACAAAGTGACAGAATCTCTGTAAGGCCTACTTATCCCTTAAATTAATGTTTCAGGTTTTGTGGGTACTAGTGGGTTGAATAAAATGCCAGTCTCCTATATGTCTTGTAGATTCCTGTAATTAGATTTTTCTGCATTCTTTTCTATCTCTACCTCCTTGTACAAGGCCATAATAGAAGAGTCATTCTCTTGCAGTTGGCTTCCACAAATGATTTTTCCATCATGCTACTATGACATCATCATTTGGCTTTTGCAGCTTAAGGAAACCGGAAGGGACATCTTGCTGGAGGTGTCTTTCAGACATAGCAGAAGCAAGAGGACATTTCAATTTTCTAGCAAGCAAAAACAAAAAAAAGCTACCTAAAATTTCAGATTTAGAGGCCAGTAGGAGCTAGCACACAGCTTAGTGTTACAGGTCTTGTTTGAAAAAGAGTTGCATTGACTCATAGCAGCCAATCAGATTCCATCTTGTACTAGTCTTGGGTTGCTATGGGCTTATGCATTTTGCAAGAAAATATTGTCATGAGAAAAATGTGGGGGCTACCATTGTTAAACTCTTTCTTGAATTTTTAGTTGTCTAGCTGGTACGCTGTCCCAAATTTTTTTGTGATTTCTGAGTAACTCACCGAGAGCAAGTATGCAAATTATGGAATTCAATACCTTTTCTGGGTCAGTCACTGCAAGAGGACTGTTATTGGAGCATTCAGCAATGTCAGTTTCCATTTTCCTCCAGGGCATAAAAAAGGGAGGCCAAATTTTGGCCCTAGCATTCCTCCCCACCATCTCTCTATCCCTCTGACAGTTCTTTCAAATGGTAAAGGCACCTAGACAATTCTAGAATTTCCATCCAATGACAATTCCTTCCCTTTTCTCTATAAGTCATAAATTACCAGTAGAGAGGAAGGTAACCAAAACAAGCCTTGATTTGTTAACAGTAAAGTCCTGTAATATAGTTTATATATATACACACACTCTATTACCAAAAGTATTATGACGCTTGCCTTTACATGCTTCGACTCTTCTGGGAAGGCTGTCCACAAGTTTTAGGAGTGTGTCTTTGGGAATGTTTGAACATTCTTCCAGAGCGCATTTCTATGAGGTTAGAACTGTGTGCAGGCCAGTCAAGTTTCTCCACTCCAAACTCACTCATCCATGTCTTAATGGACCTTGCTTTGTGCATTGGTCCAAATCACTTGGTGAAGGGGGGATTATGGTGTGGGGCTGTTTTTCAGGGGTTGGGCTTGGCCCCTTACTTTTAGTGAAGGGAACTCTTAAGGCATCAGCATACTAAGACATTTTGGATGATTTCATGCTCCCAACTTTGTGGGAACAGTTTGGGGTTGGCCCCTTCCTGTTCTAACATGACTGCGCACCATTGCACAAAGCAAAGTCCATAAAGACATGGATGAGCGAGTTTGGGGTGGAGGAATTTGACTGGGCTGACCTGACCTTAACCCGATAGAACACCTTTGAAATGAATTAGAGTGCCTGACCTCACAAATGCACTTCTGGAGGAATGGTCAAACATTTCCATAGACACACTCCTAAACCTTTCGTACAGCCTTCCTAGAAAAGTTGAAGCTATTATAGCTGCAAAGGGTGGGCTACCTCAATATCATACCCTACGGACTAAGACTGGGATGCCATTAAAGTTCATGTGCGTGTAAAGGCAGGCGTCTCAATACTTTTGGTAATATAGTGTGTGTGTGTGTGTATATATATATATATATATATATATATATATATATATATATATATTAGAGATCCGTACCACTGATGTAGAGAACAGAGCCTGAGAAAGAACTATAAATCAGAGAATGGGCATTATTCTACACTGTTAGGAATGGGAGAGGAATAGCTATGGTGAGGTAGGTGGTATTCTGCCATTTAGTTTCTGTATCAAATGACTCATCTCTATGATGCCATAGAGCACTTTAGCCATACAGTGGCAGCTGAATTTCATAAAGTGTATTTATAGTCAAAATGTTTTCTTTTTTTCAGTTTATAATAAGGTATGGAATGGTTAGAGCCCCTAGCATGTTGTTTCTCTCTGTTTTTCACTGGGGAGATTTACTCTCACTTCCTGTTCAAGAAGACCTATCAGGAAGTGAAAATCTTTTCAAAATCAATCAAAATCCCTTTGTACAGTTGTCACCAAAAATATATTTTTTAGAAGTTTTTCCCTCTTTATTCTGGTGACAGCTGTGTAATTTTGTATTTGCCACACATTTCTATCTCAATGACCGCGCTCATCAGAACAAAAAAGAAAAGGAACACAAGCAGCAAAAAAAAGTGTGGTTTAAATTCTTCCAAATTGTACTTAAGAAAAAAAGTTTTTTCTAGAGAAATACTATAAGCAGGGCAATTATTTAGCTGTCATTTATGAAACTAAAGGTGTTCATCTGACATCAGTTGAAAAGAGGAAGCCCATTTTGTGCTCTCATTCTCATGTACATGCGGCCTCTGTGATGTCATCAGTAACTTTTATTAACCTGGTAGATTGCTTAATGACTCAGTCACATCATGACTGCATTGAATGTGCAAAGATGATGACAGTGTATTTGGCAACAGCATTTTTGCTCTGCTTTTATTTAAATTAAATTTGACATAGTGATAAGACTTCAGAATAATTGAATTTCAATTTAAAGGTGTTAAGTCTAAATTAGAAACACAGGTTGTCATAGTGGCATAAGGTGAAAAAAAGTGCAATTTTCTTGTCATAGTCCACTTTGCATATCCAGCTGGTAAACATTATACAATGGCAATATTTTAAATTGAACAACAAGTACTTTTCCATTAATTCACGTCAGTTAGCAAAATTGTTTATGCAGATATGCATCAACGGAGATGGGGGTGGTATTCAAAGGGTAACCGTTTTTATTATCTTCAGAAGATGAAGAGTTAATTTGACTACTATACACGATATCACCAAGTAAATTCTGTATGGCAAACTGTGTCCATTGCAAATACTATTTGGGCAAAGCAAACCAAAAATAAAAAAAAATTCTCCTGAACCTGATTGCATGTTTCTGATCATCATGGGTTTGCTGGGTAACTCAGCCACTATACAACTGCCCTGGGGTTTTTTTTTTTTTATATCAACAGCAACTTAAATCTCTAAAGCTGGCCATACACTAGTAGAATTTCATTTGAAATTTTCCATTTTAAAGAATGTTTGTTTGATTATCTAATCATTACTGAGGTCAAATCGATAACTGTTTTCAATTGCAGTTACAAGAAAGATCAAAGGAGCAGGGCGGAAAATATTTCTCAAACAAAGTAATTTCTAAGTGTGTATGTGTTTTTTTTTTTTTTTTTCCAAAATCAAGTGTAAAAGCAAACAACATTTTGAAGTACATTCCAATGACATTCATCGTTGAATGTTTATTTGATACGCTACTAGTTTATCACCAGCTTAAGTGTCATGAATGAGAATTTGGTCTTGAAGCAGGCCTATACTCAAATATTAACTTACAACTATGTTAACAGACTATTAGGAAAATCTTTTCACATGACCAGAAGCCTAGGCCCTTTGGTCATATGACCTCTGATGTTAATGAGGATCAACATATCTGAACTCAGTCTCTTCCCTTTAGTAGAGATCACGTGAGCAAATTTCTAGGCTTTTGGCAATGCGAACAGCATTTGGAGCAGCTAAGTGCACCATTTTCTTTAGGAAATCTCTCTTGTTTCTCGTTATTTTCCATCCCAGGAAGACTCCTAACAGAGCCTTATGTGAACAGTTGAGGAAAATGTCCACATTAAGTTCTCCAGAGTATGCTGTAAATGATCCAAGTTTAAAAAAAAATACCGGAATGTAATAATTTATGCCCCTTTCACACATGGAGTCCGCCAATCCTCCGCTGAGCAGGAGGATGACAGCTGTGTCTCTGCGCTGTGTGCGGAGACACAGCTGTCAGGTCCCCATGCATTTCTATGGGGGGGATTCGGATGGGAATGGACCGTCTGTCCGTTCTCATCCGATCCGCCAGACGGATGGAAAATAGGGTTTCCATCTGTCAAGTTTTGACGGATCAGATCGGATGTCAGCGGACATGTCTCCGCTGACATCCAATGCCCCATAGAGATGCATGGTGCATCCGTTCAGATCCGCCAAAAAAACTTACAGGCGGATCTGAACTGACTCCCTGTGTGAAAGGGGCCTTAGGGAATACTTTCCTAAAGAGCTATTTTTAATGGTTTGATGTAAACCCTTTTATGTTAAAAACATTCAATCAGGCTGAGAGAAAAAAAGTAGAAGTTAAATCTAGCCCAATTGGTTGTTAGAAGCAAGTTTACTAAAACAATGGTTCTTTAATACTTTAGGTCCATTTTAAAAACATGTAAGAAGAAATAGTGGCCTTTTTTAAAAGTCAAGTAGAACAATTTGCCAAGTATAGTAACCATCAGCCAGCAATCTGAAATCACTTTTTAATCATTTGTCTAAACTGTTTACAGATAAAATCTGACTTGATGTCTGACTTGATGATGTAAATGATTATTTTTCGAGCCATGTCATTAAAGGTATAGTCCACCCAAATGGGATACTTGTGGGTACAATCCGCTGAGCTAAGCCAACAGCTTCTTATCAGATCTGTAAGGAACTTTACAATTTCCACAACACAGTTTCTGTATTTAGGTATCTAACCCTCAATAGGGCTGTTTTAAATCCAGTCTGCATCATTTAATATACATTTGAAGGCCAGCAGGGTGGCCAGGTCCATTTTGGCACTGGCACAGCAGGTATGTAGACCTGAGAACACCAGAACAGAGATCTCTACACTGGAATGCCTGAAAGTCATGAGCAACTATCAGTGAGTAAAAGATTTTTGGGTGGGCTGAACATTTAAAAAGAGACAGTATATTGTTTAGTGTTACTGGCAGCAAATCTTTTTTATATCCTTATTCAAAAAATAATTCTTATTCCTGCATGCAGTGACTCCTAGCAGCTAGTTAGTGTCCATACTAGTGTTTCCGTAGAGTGAATTCTGTTGCCTTTGATTACTCTTTTTAATCATAAGAACTTGAGTGAAATATGGGGATTGCCAATGCTAGTTGTCTGTCTGGTATGCTAACCCTCGGAGTACAAAACTTTCCTAGTCACTGATCAGGCATAAATCAACAGTTCTGCATGCGCAAGCCTATTTTGGGACAGAAAGAGGATCAGCATGACAGACAGAAAATCAGCATTTTTAGCAGTGTGAGCCTTCATGTTTCTCTTGTGACAGCTTTTTCTACATATATCCAAAAAGTTTAAAAGCAGGCCATTCCAGTAATGAGGACAGGACATACTTACCCTTCCTACTACCCATCCTGCCAATACCACTCTGATCCTAAGAAATCTTCTGCTGCAGTCTGCAGGGAAATTTGCACTTCCAGCCCTCACTAGTCCCTTGCTTTCACCTCCACCCATTAGATGATAGAATAGTGGCATTTTACAACACACAAAGTATCTCTGATTATCTTCTACATTTATGGCTTTCTATAAGACTTTTTGTATTAGCAATAGGGTTGCTTTAAGAATAGGAACTCTTATTGAATAAAGCTGTTAGTTGATTGTAGTCTAATGATTTTTTTCTTCCTGTACACAGGGTCTTGATAAATCATTGTGTAATTGGCATATAAAGTCTATTTGTAATTTGCATATTTTGAATTTATGTTCACGCTACTAATGCTTAAACTGTGCTGGTGTTATTAAGGAAATGAATCACTGACGAATAACCTTGTAAAGATTTTAAAAAATGAATGTTGTGCTTAACTTTTTTTCAATGCTTGATATTTCTGTAATACTGTTTTTGTACCTTGAAAAAAAAATATGTCTTTGCTTATAAGTGATAAGGAAACCTCACAACAAAGGTCACCATGACAGCTGCATTGTGCAGTAAAGCCAAGCTAATATTACCCAGCTTGATCATCTGTTCCCTATCCGTGTGCGCAAACCAAACACACTAAGATCACCTTCATCACTTTAGGAGCATAAAAAAAAATCAACATTTTTATTTTATTTTTTTTCCTGCTGTACGCACATTGGCATTTACTAACAATCGCTCACTTGAAAATGGTTAAATTCTTATTTTGCCAGCTAATTAGCAGTTGCCAGTGTCATTTTTGTGATGTTGCAGCTAGTAATATGAGCCCAGTTGCATAGTCACAAAAGTGATCATTGGAAACTGTCACTCTGCTGCGGGGACAATATGGAAGCCCCTTTTCTGTGCCTCTAACGACCTCTGACCTTTGCTTGCTGACGGTTTGCATGATGGGTCTCTTTTCATTCATTGAACTCGTGGTTTGGTTTGTATCACTAATCATTCTCTCACTCTTTCTTTCTCTCTCTCTCTTATGTGTGTGTACACATTAATAAAACATGTTCTGGGTTGAACAGCCGGCTTGTGGTTATAATTTCGCACTGACAGAATGAAATGCTTGGTTATAGATTTATTCAGGCTGATGCAATTAACCCTTGCTCTCATTGAACCATTTAGCAAGGCACTGGCTTATGGTATATTTTAACCCTAATGACAGATACAGGTTTAAAGGGACACTAACCCTAAAAATATAAATATTTTCTTAAAGGATCCTTGAGCAAAAGCTACAATTATATGTTGGTCTGCATGAATATGTGAATGTTCTGCAAATAAATGTTAACATTATAGGAAAGTATTCAAATAGCATGTTTAAAGAAAAATTGTCAGGATCGGGATGTGGGAGCAGCCTTGTTTGCTCCAGGGCTGTTATCTTTATTCTTTCTTCATCACTTAGGAAGTCACTGATGTGGAACAATCACAATCTTGTCAGGTGTGTGACAATTGGTATTTACATATGTGTTCCATGTCAATGAGTTACAATTAATGAATAAAGGATAACAATGATGGCCCTGGAACTTGTACCTTCAAAAGAAAGTCAGCAATGACAGTTTGTACATTTTAAGGTGTTGTAACCAAAGTCTCGCTGGTCCTGGAATTATTTCATTGCTACATTTAAGCTTTTTTATGCTAAAACCAGGCCAACAGCTAAATACACAGATGTAATACATATAAGAACACTGTTTAACCTGCCAAAGGATTTGTATTTCTTTTCATTCAGTTCTGAGATTTACACAGCTCTTTCAGTTAGTAAAGCCAGGAGGATAACACAACTTTATTAGTTATTGTTAAGGAATACAATGATGATTTTCCCTGCATCCTGCAGTGAATGAGCAGTACCAAACTGACAAGGTCATCCCTCTGCTCACTCTGCTCTCCCTTTTTGTCTGTTTGTTCCTTATCAGCACCTTTGCTTACATTGCACCTGATTGGTTTCCAATCTGGTCCCTCCTTCTTCCAAAAAAGTGATGCTGTAAAGAGAGTTACAAGAGGCTAAACCAAGTCAAATTCAGGTACTTACACTGTTTAAATTAAAAAAAAAGACATCTATTATAATGAATACAGAGCAACATGTGTGCATTTTATATCTACCTGGAGAACAACTTTTTAAGGCCTTGTTAACACTTGCTTAAAAATGTGGCATTTGGCACACTTTTTTGAAGCACTCCAAATGCCAATAAAAGTACCTCTCAATATATAAAATAGTAACTTTATAGTCCTGTACACACTGTTGAGATTGCTTTGCTTCAGAAATTATACCCCTTGTTGCTTTCATTGTGCTTTGCAGCACCTCAAAGCCCAAATAGATGTCTATAACCTTGTTTAGGCCTGCTTTGCTGTCTGAAGCATCATACACTTTTGGATCAGTTTTCTAACAGCATTGTATCGGGGACCAGAGTGGGTGATCAGCAGATATCACACATGGTGTGCAGCATGGAAGTGATACAGCAAAATAATGAGCTGGGAATGAAGCACGGAACCGATGGGGAGTCTGAGCGATGTGAAATCAGCAGAGCAGGAAATAACCAGAATAAAGGATCAGAAGGAGATTAGCAGAGTGGAGTTTCAGCAGAATGGAGGACTACTACTGAGCAGGAAGGGGGTGGGGGGGGTTTACTACCTAGTGGGGAGGGGAACACTACGAGAGGAGGAGAGTGTACTACCAAGCAGAGGGGGACTACTGAGCTGGGGGGGGGGAATGTACTGCTGAGTATTCAGGGGGCAGGGGGTATGGAGAATGTACTACTGAGCAGGGAAGAGGAAGTGGCTATTGGGGAATGTCCTACTGAGTGGGGTGGGGACACTACTGAGCGGGGTGGGGAATGTACTACTGAGCGGGGAGCTACGGGGGGGGGGGGGTACTACTGGTATGGGAATGTACTATTGAGCAGAGAGGGTACTACTGAGCAGGGGCAAGTGTGGGAAATGTACTAGTGAGCAGGAGAGACTCTACTGAGTGGGGGGTGTACTACTTACCGGTGTAGGGGGGATAATGTGCTACTGAGTGGGGTGGGCAAATACTGCGCGGGGCAGGTACTACTATGCATGGAGTTCTACTGAGCCAGGACAATGCTGAGCCAGGAAGCTGCAGTGCAAGGGATCTATTAAACCAGAGTTACTACTTAGCCAGGGAACCACTGAGAAGGAGATCTACTGAGCCAGGCAACAGATAAGCTGGAGATCTGCTTAGTGGTGTACTATTGAGCCAGGAAACTGATGAGCGAGGGTACTACTGAGCCACTAACAACACCAAAACAAAAAAAACAAAAAATACCAGATACCACATAAACACCTATAAAATTCCTCAGATCTGGTGACTTCCTCATAATCACTTCCCATTTGACATCACTTCCCCTTTAAAAGAAATAGAAAACCAACACACACTTTCCAAGCTTCATTAAAAGCTTTAAAAAAGCATTTCAAAAGTATAAAAATGCATGTTAAAGTGGTTTGTAATTAACGTGTAGACAAGCCCTAAGCCTGAAACGAATGGAATCTTACAAGTCATTTATGGGACTCGTATACCAATGACAAGTAGTAGTGCAAGTCCAAGGTTGGGAAAGTTAAGGACTGTGTTTTTTTCCTTGCGAATGATTGGGTATCCTTGACAAAAATTATATTTCACTGGAGAAAGTTCCCTTGCAAAGGGCAACTTTCCTTGCCAAGTGAAAGGCCTACTTGCCCTTGGTAAATCAATTCCAATGAATCTTCACTCACAGAATTACTGAACAGGTTTAGAAAATTAAGAAAAAAGTAAGCGTTGAACTGTAGGCAGACATTAAATCTCTTAAAGCTGTGTATTTATAAAAAAAAAATTGAATTTGGTTTTAAAAACAAGTACAGTTATACATGTAACTGAGTTTTTAATTGATATATGATTTTGTATTTCTTTACACAGCAGGACAGTAGAGTGGAAAACAAAGGCCAGCTGGGCCAGTACTCTGAGTCACTTAGGGTATTAAGCAGTTTTGCCAGTCTGTAGAATGAGAGGGCACAGACATGGCCCCACCAATGTATGTCTGCTTCCTCAGAGGCATGCCATTGACCCAGTTGTACTTTTTAACTGCATTAGCTTAAAATGTCACTGACCTGACTATGCTATTTGGAGAAGCTCTCTGGATCATAAAACTGACTGAACAGAAAACTATTTTTTTGGCAGGCAAAACAATTCTTGTGTGTATTTCCAATGTGACCTGTTTGCTTGGAGTTCAGCTTTAAATACAAGCAAACAGTCGTTTCTGTAGCTCCCAAACAACTGTTAAATAGAGAATATGGTGAAAGGTGGAATCTACAGGTATAGACTATAAAAATAAAATCAAACGTGAGATCTATCATGAAAAATCTTAGCTATTAATATCCTACTGCAAATACAGTCCTAAAATGATCACATGCAATCAAAATGTTATATGGGACACAAAAACGAAATACTTTGAAAAAACTTTTTTTTTTAATTTACCAAATAAATGCTGGCTGCACACTCCATTGGTTTCACTAAAGCAAGGCTTTTCTAAATGCACCTATGCATGCTTACATTTGCGCTTATTTGACACTTACTATGACAACAATTACCTTGTTAAAAAACCCAACTGAACTTTTAGTTTAAAAAGTTAAATACATTCCAGGTACATCAAAACAAAAGCTGTGCTAAATCTTACAGCTTGTCTTTTTTAGAGAGTAGCCAAAGCCTGAGTAGCAAAGCCTGTCATCTGCCAGCATGCTGTTGAAAGCAGTGGTTCATTTTCTGAAGCCCAACACTCCTGTTGCTAAGTCACACCTATAACCTTCCAATCAGGAGCAAGCATGAGTGTGCTGGTTGCAGAGCTATTAGACTGACTTAACAAGGGGTGTGTCAGACATTGCTTTCACACAGAGCGCAAAGATCCTTCTCTGCAGCATGCAGGCAGGGGACAGGCTTTTCTACTCTGTGGCTGTAGCTGTTGTCCAAAGAAAATGAACTGTAAGGTTATTGGACACCTTTTTATGCACATGAAGAGTATTTTAGATCATTTAAACTGAACATTCTATTTGGGGTTTAAGGAATGGTCATCAGAGCTGTCTGGCAGGTTTTCCTTGGGGGTGTGCATGCACGTGCATGTTTATTACATAGCAAAGCAGTAATGGTATCTAAAGCTCCACTCCAGTCTAGACATTATTCAGTTTTGGACTGACCAGAGAAGGTAAAAAAACCTCTGCCAGGTTTCTGGTTGTCTCCCATCTGGAGAGAACTTAGATCTATGCCTACAATGTTCTTAATATTGTTTAATAATGTCATTTTGTTTTAGTCTAAGACCCTTTTGTTTGCCTATTTCTCTGAAATAAGGATTTATATGCTTCATTTTCTTAAAAAAATGTACTGTAATGTACTATTGGTATATGTTCTTTAACTTAATAAAATTGTATATAGCTTTGAGTAAGGACGCCTGTATTTCACATGGTCACCTATCACACTCACTGAATCAATAAAGTATTTCTGCAGCATCAGCTTTCAGGTTTCATTAGAGCCCTTATAGAATGCTGTCATGGAGTTCCCCAGGGTGCGGAGTGTAAGCCCCAGCCTGCCTCTTCACCAGGGCCCCTGATGGTGGGGATGGACTTGCAGCAAGCTGAAACCAGGTTGCAGCCCCAGGTACTCTCAGCTGAGGAGACCACTGGTGTGTGCAGGGTACAAAGGCAGGAGACAGAAGAAGATCCAGGAAACAAGCCAAGGTCAGGGAGGCGGGCAGGCAAGCACAAGCAGCAGACAAAGCCAGAGTTGGTACACAGGAAGTCAGAAACTGAATACACGTACCTTCCAACTTTCTAAAATGGGAACGAGGGACACCTATTAGCAAAAGTATGTAGGCATACACAGGATAATACACACCCTGTCATACCCCCCTAAAGGAGAAATTAAAAAAAAAAAAAGCATTGTTTAAAACCCCAAGTTCTTTTTTTTACTACTACTATCCCTTTATACTAGCTTTGGAAATAAAAAAATGCAGCAATTTAGAATTTGGATGAAAGGTTTTCATTTTATATAAACCTATGTAGATCAGACCAAAAATGAGGGACAAATGCGGACAGTTGGGACTTTGCTCCAAACGAGGGACAGTCCATTGAAATCAGGTACAGTTGGGAGCTATGCATAATGCTAACAAACAGGAGCGCAGAGAACTAGGAAGTTGCTCAGACAATCCGACCTGCACTGAGCATGTCTATATATAGGGAATCAGACTGAGAGGTGGGTCAGTAAGTGATAGAAATCAAAAGGATATAAATCCACAGTAGAAGAGGTGATGCCCATAGGTGAACAGAGTAGCCAGCAGCACATGTGAAAGGAATCAGAGATCTAGCAGATTCACTACAGCAAAGAGGTAAGAATCTCACAAACAAAAAACTGCAGGCTAGACCATGACATCAGCCTAAATCAATCACTCAGCTGAAAGCAGAACACAGATTAGACCTCTTTAATGTGCTGCTGCTCTTTCAATACCCAATCACAGGCTGTGGTGGTACTTGACAATTGCTCAGTCATGCAACATGAGATATGTATCATTTCTTTCACACAAATTTAACTTTCTTTTGGTAGTATTTAACCACCACTGTTGTTTTTTTTTTTTTTTTAAACAAATGAAAAAAGACCAAAAATGTTAAAAGAAAAAATACATTTATTGTTTGTTATAAAATTTTGTAAACAGGTAATTTTTCTACTTCACATGTGCGCTGATGAGGCTGCACTAATGGGCACTGATGAGGCGGCAGTAATGAGGCGGCACTGATGAGGCGGCAATGATGGACACCAAAAGGTGGAACTGATAGGAACTGATAGGTGGCACTAATGGGCACTGATTGGCAGCACTGATAAGTGGCACTGATGAGCACTGATTGGCAGCACTGGTGGGCACTGATTAGCAGCACTGGTGGGACTGCACTGATAATCAGGACAATTATAATAAGTGCCCTAATTATCAGTGCTGATGTCCCTTTAACATAAGCCGGTAATTGGCTTTCTTCCTGTCTCCTAACGCTGTCAGCTGCGATTGGCTCTTTACCCATATCTGTGATCAGCTGAGTCTGAGGGACTCAGCAATCACAGAGCGTGCCTCCTGGGGCAGCATGCGAGCAGAGCGATCACAGGAGGACGGCCATGGACCCTCCCGGCAAACTAAGCCCGCACTGCAGCCATCATTTGGCTATAGCGTGGGCAGGAAGTAATTAATGTCTAGAACTTCCTGGGAACAGTTTGGTTATTGTTGCCTTTCTATTCCTGGCTGCAAACCAGAAATTATTTTATGTACATTTTACAGTATGTTACCTCCCTTTTTTGTAGTTTTAGTTGGCCATTCATATTGAACATCAAAAAAATTCTGCTTGCACCTTAAAGCCTCATGTACACTGGAAGTTTTTTCTGCTGCTCCTAGGAGCGTTTTCATATTATTTTTCCTGCCTCTAAATGCCCCTGCATGTTAGCCTATGTGTCCATGCACACAAAGATGTTTAGAGGAGTTTAGAAAAAAACCCACAGCCAGTGTGTTCAGGAGCAGCAAAGTTTTGGTAGAAAAATGCTTGATTCGCCTAAACACATGTAAACGCGTCTAAGGCCAATGAAATTAATTTACACCCAAGCACTTGACATGCTTAAACATGCCTAAACTTGTTACACAAGCTTAAAAGCATCAAATGTTTTTTGGGCAAAAACTCTGCTGCCAAGAGGTAGTAGAGTTAGCAATACGTCCAGTGTGCATGAGCCCCAAAGTGAAAAAATTAAGTCCACAAAAAAAGATTTACTAAGAGGTAGGGTTTTTTGGCAGAAAACACATCAGCAGGGGATGGATGGGCTATAATAAGTCTGGACCAGCTCTGGAGGAGGTGTGTCCAATTCCATTTCGTAAACTCAATCAGGCATGCAAATATAAGAATTGGGATGATCATGTGCCATTTAAAGCAGCAGGCTTAAAAACCCTATACAAAAAAAAAAAAAAAACTTAAAAAGTATATGTACAGGTATTTATTGATTGATTCCCTATTCCAGTGTATGGAATCTTCTGTGAGCTTGTGTGTATGCGCATAAAGAAATATGCATGCACAGTACAGTAACCTCTGTTTTTTTCACAAATGAATGTAAATACTGTGAGAATGTCTGTGTTTAATCAATGTGCTTTAATAAATTAGCCTGGAATCTAGCCCCAGTGAGTTGTGTTATAGAATCAAAGTGAGTATTGTGGGTTTTTGCTAAAGTATATTATCAGCTGGATCCTTTTTTGACCTTTTAATATATCTTATTTTAGGCCTGGTTCACACTAGTGCGATTTCAGATGTGATTTGAGTCGCACAGAATTGAATGAGAATAGAAACACATTGTTTTCTATCATGCCCATTCACTTCAAAAAAGATAAAGAAAAGGGTCTTGCACCACTATGGTGCGATTCCAGCCAGTGCCATCTTAAGAGCATTAAAGGGCCCCGGGCAATGCAGTGAGCTGGGGCCCTGCCTACACAATCACCCACGAGAATAAAAATGCAAATTATCGATAAGGCGATATTTATTGGTACAGCAGTGCCAGGCTAATGACAGCTTCCAACTTTGGCAGGTGGGTCCAGTGAACACACACACACGGATGGGAGTCAGACTTGACTGTCCTGTGTGTGCCTGTTCCCGTGGAGGCGGACAGGCATTACTGCAGTTGTAGGCTCCCCCTCCACGGCCCAAGTGGGCTGACAGCAGTGCAGTGCCGACAGGCGATTGCCACCTGCTAAGTTAGGCGGCGGGATGCACACAGGAATTGGGACTAATGCTTGGCTGTGTCACTGTAAAGGTGTTGCCCCCTGGGCAAGTGGGGCCCCTGGGCCCCTGGGCATGCCCATTCGGTAAGATGGCCCTGATTCCAGCGTGATATTGGCCTCAAATGATTTGATGAAAGAGGACCAAAAACGCATCCACATATGATTTCATGCATTTTTTAGGTATTTTTCATGCAATTTCAGTGCTTTTTTTCCCCTCTCACATCAGATATGCTTACCATTGGCTGAAATAAAAAAAATGCAGAGGCATGAAAATTGCATCAAAAATACATAAAAATTTTGGCAAATATGCAACCAAGTCACACTTTATAATTGCATTAAAAATCTGATTAGATTGAAGCCTCAGTAGTGTGACCCTAACCTTAATATAACTTTACATATAATACAAATAATATTTAAGATAGCTAATATCTAATTGTATTATCTAATTTAATTTTGTGACTATCAGTATAAATGTTGTACTAGTAACTAGGGTCTTGAAGTCAAATTCGGTCAGAGACAAAAAAGGACAATTTAGATGTGAGAAGAGTAGTTATATCTAGCTGTAACAACAAGATCTGGATAATTTAGATATCAAGCACAAATGTGAGGAAATTATATTACATTGTCTCTTTAATTGCCTCTAATAGGAGAAATGCACCTGAAAAGATGTGTATTCTATATACATACAGTATCTCACAAAAGTGAGTACACCCCTCACATTTTTGTAAATATGGTATTATATCTTTTCATGTGACAACACTGAAGAAATGACACTTTGCTACAATGTAAAGTAGTGAGTGCACAGCTTGTATAACAGTGTAAATTTGCTGTACCCTCAAAATAACTCAACACACAGCCATTAATGTCTAAACCGCTGGAAACAAAAGTGATTACACCTCTAAGAGTGCCAATATTTTGTGTGGCCACCATTATTTTCCAGCAATGCCTTAACTCTCTTGGGCACGGAGTACCAGAGCTTCAAAGATTGCCACTGGAGTCCTCTTCCACTCCTCCATGACGACATCACAGAACTGGTGGATATTATAGACCTTGCGCTCCTCCACATTACATTTGAGGATGCCCTACAGATGCTCAATAGGGTTTAGGTCTGGAGACATGCTTGGCCAGTCCATCACCTTTACCCTCAGCTTCTTTAGCAACGCAGTTGTCATTTTGGAGGTGTGTTTGGGGTCGTTATCATGTTGGAATACTGCCCTGCGGCCCAGTCTCCAAAGGGAAGGGATCATGCTCTGCTTCAGTATGTCACAGTACATGTTGGCATTCATGGTTCCCTCAATAAACTGTAGCTCCCCAGTGTGGGCCGCACTCATGACCATGACACTCCCACCACTATGCTTGACTGAAGGTAAGACACACTTGTCTTTGTACTCCTCACCTGGTTGCTGCCACGCTTGACACCATCTGAAACAAACAAGTTTATCTTGGTCTCATCAGACCACAGGACATGGTTCCAGTAATCCATGTCCTTAGTCTGCTTGTCTTCAGCAAACTCTTTGCAGGCTTTCTTGTGCACCATCTTTAGAAGAGGCTTCCTTCTGGGACGACAGCAATGCAGACCAATTTGATGCAGTGTGCATCGTATGGTCTGAGCCACTGACAGGCTGACCCCCCAACCCTTTCAACCTCTGCAGCAATGCTGGCAGCACTCATACATCTATTTCCCAAAGACAACCTCTAGATATGAAGCTGAACACGTACACTCAACTTCTTTAGTCGACCATGGCGAGGCCTATTCTGAGTGGAACCTGTCCTGTTAAACTGCTGTATGGTCTTGGCCACCATGCTGCAGCTCAGTTTCAGGGTCTTGGCAAACTTCTTACAGCATATGCCATCTTTATGTAGAGCAACAATTCTTTTTTTTCAGATCCTCAGAGAGTTCTTTGGCATGTTGAACTTCCTTTGACCAGTATGAGAGAGTGAGAGCAATAACACTAAATTTAACACACCTGCTCCCCATTCACACCTGAGACATTGTAACACTAACGAGTCACATGACACCGGGGAGGGAAAATGGCTAATTAGGCCCATTTCGGAAATTTTCACTTAGGAGTGTACTCACTTTTGTTGCCAGCGGTTTAGACATTAACCACTTCCATACAGAGCAGTTAGACACCCTTCCTGCCCAGACCAATTTTCAGCTTTCAGCACTCTCACACTTTGAATGACAATTGCTCAGTCATGCTACACTGTAACCAAACAAAATTTTTATCATTTTTTTCACACAAATAGAGCTTTCTTTTGGTGGTATTTGATCACAACTGGGGTTTTTTTTTTCGTGATATATGCAAAAAAAGAGCAAAAATTTTAATAAAAAACACTTTTTTTTAGTTTCAATTATAAAATTTTGCAAAAAATTAATTTTTCTTCATACATTTGGGCCAAAATGTATACTGCTACATGTCTCTGGTAAAATTAACCCAAATTAGTGTATATTATTTAGTCTGTGTGAAAGTTATTGAGTCTAGAAGCTATGGTACCAATTACTGAAAATTGATCACACCAGATGTACTGACGGCCTATCTCCTTTCTTGAGGCCCTGAAATGTCAGGACAGTACAAATACCGCCCAAATGACCCCTTTTTGCAAAGTAGACAGTCCAAGGTATTTAGTAAGAGGCATGGTGGGTTTTTTGAAGTTGTAATTTTTTCCCACAATTCTTGGGAAAATGAAGAAAAAACATTTTTTTTCTTTTTTTTCCCACAAAGTTGTCAATTTATAAGCTATTTCTAACACATAGCATGTACACAGCAAAAATTACACCCAAAAATACATTCTGCTACTCCTTCCGAGTATGGCGATACCACATGTGTGAGACTGTTACACAGCCTGGCCACAAAAAGAGACTCCACGTCCAAGAAGCACCTTCAGGCGTTCTAGGAGCATAAATACACATAAAACTTTCTTACTACCTATCACACTTTTCAAGGCCCTAGAGCACCAATACAATGGAAAAGTCCACAAAATGACCCCATTTTGGAAAGCAAACACTCCAACGTATATTCTATGAGGCATTATGGGTCGTTTGAACATATCATTTTTTTCCACAGGTTTTTGGAAAATGTGGGAAAAAAATGAAAACTTTTTTTTTTACACAAAGTTGTCAATTTATAGGATATTCCTAACACATAGCATGTACACAGCAAAAATGACACCCCAAAATACATTCTGCCACTCCTGATGAGTATGGCAATACCACATGTGTGAGACTTTTTCACAGCCTAGCCATATAGAGGGGCCCAACATCCAAGGCGCACCATCATGCATCCTAGCCACTTGCCTAGGCCTATTTTTGACATTTGGTGTTTACAAGCTAAAATCAGTTGTTTTGCTAGAAAACTGCTTAGAACCCCCAAACATTATATATTTTTTTTTAGCAGAGACCCTAGAGAATAAAATGGAGATTATTGCAATATTTTTTATCACACTGTATTTGCGCAGCGGTCTTCCAAACGCAATTTTTTTGGAAAAAATTCACTTTTTTAAATTAAAAAATAAGAAACCAGTAAAGTTAGCCCAATTTTTTTCCATAATGTGAAAGATAATGTTATGCCGAGTAAATAGATACCCAACATGTCATGTTTCAAAATTGCGCACGCTCACGGAATGGCGACAAACTTTGGTACTTAAAAATCCCCATAGGCGACAATTTAAAAATTTCTACAGGTTGCCATCTTTGAGTTACAGAGGAGGTCTAGGGCTCGTGTACTTTGATGGGCTAGTGACAGGTGCTCTTTATTGGGGGGGGGGGCAATCAGTGTGTTTGGGGTGCACTATGATTGGTAACTAGCTGTTACCACAATCTCCTCCTCACACAGGATCAGTGTGTGAGGAGGAGAACACGGTGACAGCTAGTTACCGTGTTCTCTGTTGACATTTGTGACCGGCTGTGATTGGACACAGCCGGTCACGTGGTAAAGAGCCAATTTCATTGGCTCTTTACCTAGATCGGGGATCGACTCTGTCCGAGGGACAAGCCTCGTCCCCGATCGCTGCTCTGCGCGCCCCCGGGGGCGCGCATTGCAGAGAGAACGAGCGGCTCGTGCTGGAGCCGCTCATGTGATCGGCTGTGATTGACACAGCCGATCACGTGGTAAACAGCCAATTTCTATTGGCTGTTTACCTTGATCAGGGATGGGCTATGTCCGAGGGACGAGCCTCACCCCCGATCGCCGCGCTGCGGGGGCGCGCAGTAGAGGGGAGATCCGGGCGACGTCATATGACGGCGGCCCGGATCCTCACAACCACTTTGCCGACGTCATTTTACATGACGCGGTATGGAAGTGGTTAATGGCTGTGTTGAGTTATTTTGAAGAGACAGCAAATTTACACTGTTATACAAGCTGTACACTCACTACTTTACATTGTAGCAAAGTGTCAATTCTTCAGTGTTGTCACATGAAAAGATATGATAAAATATTTACAAAAATGTGAGGGGTGTACTCACTTTTGTGAGATACTGTATATAATAAATATGTACTTTCTAATATTTTATACCAACATTGGATCGTATTGAATACAATAATAATAAAGTACCTAGTCTAATGTAATCTAATATTTTAATATCGTACATTTTATTTGCTTCTTCCTACACTGATATGTTCAGATATTTAGGTCACGCCTATAAGGAATTCACACATGTTATGTTACTAAGACATGCCCACATGTTATTTATTAATTTTTAGTGAGAGGTATGATCTCTTCAAAACACTGACTGTGACGCTCTGAATTTTTTAGTTTTCTAAAGATGACTTGCTTCCAAAGAATATCTACGAAAAAGGAAAATCTTATTTTTAGAACATCACCTTAATATTCCTGTCTTAGAAATGTTTTACCTAAAGCATAGCCAAGGGCCAAACTTTTTTGGGTAGTATAGTGAATGGTCAAATTCTCTGTCAGGTTTCTTTTGTTGCTGCCTATGTCCCATTGGGAAAATCCCTTCCTAGGCAGATGTCATCGAAGCAGATGCCCCATTGGAAGAATTCTCCTCTACAACGACAGTAAAAGAAAATTAAGAGAGTGAGTTTTCCCCCAGCAGGTGCACAGATACCTGAAAAAATCTAGAAATATTAACTTTTCCAGGATTGCATGTTTAACCACCCCCCGTCCGCGCTACAGTTTTTAAACGGCCTCCCTTGGACACGGCCGATCACAGATCGTGGTGAATGGCCAATCACAGCGGCCATTCACCACGTGATCTGGCCGTCCAATGAGCGATGATCTCATATGTAAACATATGAGATCATCTCTCATCGCCGGCGCTCCTTCCTCACACGGAGCCTGCAGTGTGAGGAAGGAGGGGAAGCCGTTAGCCGCCGGGGACACAGAGACATGTAATCAGGGCACTGATCACCAGTGCCCTGATTACACAAGGTAAAAAACACACACACAGTGCCCCCCCATCAGTGCCCACAGTGCCCGCCATCAGTGCCCCCCATCAATGCCCACAATCAGTGCCCATAGTGCTGCTAGTCAGTGCCCATCAGTGCCTGCTCATCTAGGTACTGATGAGCACTGACTGGCAGCACTATGGGCACTGAGTGTGGGCACTGATGGTGCTGCCCATCAGTGCCGCTCATCAGTGCCACCCGTCGGTGTCCAGTGCCATCTGCCAGTGCCCATCAGTGCCGCCTATCAGTGCCCATCAGTGCCGCCTATCAGTGCCGCCTCTCAGTGCCCAGCAGTGCCACCTGTCAGTGCCCAGCAGTGCCGCCTCTCAGTGCCCAGCAGTGCCGCCTATCAGTGCCCAGCAGTGCCGCCTATCAGTGCTCATCAGTGCCGCCTCTCAGTGCCGCCTATCAGTGCCGCCTATCAGTGCTCATCAGTGCGGCATATTAGTACCTCCTCATCAGTGCCCATAAGTGCCACCTCATCAGTGCCCAGGAGTGCCACCTCATCAGTGCCCATCAGTGCCGCCTCATCAGCGCACATCAGTGAAGGAGAAAAATTTATTTTCAAAATTTACTCGCAGAAAATAAGAAAAACTTTTTTTTTTCAAAATTTTTTGTCTTTATTCTTTTTTTTTTGTAAAAAATAAAAAACCCAGAGATGATTAAATACCACCAAAAGAAAGCTCTATTTGTGTGAAAAAAATGATAAAAATTTCAAATGGGTACAGTGTAGCATGACCGCGCAATTGTCATTCAAAGTGTGACAGCGCTGAAAGCTGAAAATTGGCCTGGATGGGAAGGGTGTTTAAGTGCACAGAAGGCAAGTGGTTAAGGTTATGTTCTCACCAAATTGAGATGATATAGGTTATGTTGATTTTGTAACATACCACAATGGATTTGGCAGGTGTGAAGGTGGCCTTAAGCTGAATACACACTATCCAACTTTTGTGGTTAGATTTCCTTCAGATTTACCTTTTCTATGTAGTGCAAGGGCCTGCCAGATTGCATACAAATTGAAAGTATTTAGGTTTGATCTCATATTATATGGTTTTGGTAAGTCTAAAGGAAAAAGTCTTCAGACAATCTTATAGTGTGTATGGCCCATTCGTTTGAAAGAGATCACTAGTGTGTATCAGGGATCCAAGGGCTCAGTGGCAGCACAGAAGTGGGATTGCAAAAAGGAGGCAGCATTTTGACAGTCTTGTTATTTTGGCCATTTACATCCAACTGACAAGTAAACCTTTTTTTAAAGGAGTTCATTTAAAAAACAATTTAAAGAATAGCAAAATAATCCACCTTCAACACACACACTTATCTGACAAGTAAACATCAAAGAAAAAAAATTGAAAGCAGAAAGAAACAGAATAAATTGGATGCCTTGGGCAGTAGAGTGCCCCAGTATGGAGATTTAAATCTAGATGCATCCTCTGCAGTCTAAAGCTGGATACACACTATACCATTTTCTTTAGAGTTTTCCCTTTAGACTTACCAAAACCATATAATATGAGGTCAGACCTAAACACTTTCCATTTGTATGCAATCAGGCAGGCCCTTGCACAACATAGTTGAAGGTAAATCTAAAGGAAATTTACCAACAAAAGTTGTATAGTGTGTATCCTGCTTTACAATAAGCTAATATAAAGGGGATTTGGTAGATCTGCCCATATATATATATATATATAGGAGATTAAAGTGTGCAGATGAACATCCCTTAATAAGAGCAGTTTGAAAGTGGCAATTCATTGATGGAACATACACTATAAGGTCAATTGTTTGTGAACATATTTTAGAAGGCTTTGTCTACAGCCATCTGAGCTCCTACCTCACTGAAAACAACCTTCTTGACCCCTTACAGTTTGGCTTTCACTCGCAGCCTATCGCAGAAACTGCCCAGCTAAAACTCACTAATGGTTTACTAACTGCTAAAACCAGCAGCCACTTCTCCAAATCTTTACTACTAGTCTTTTTTGTGACCTTTGACTGTTGAACAACTGCTCCTTCTCAGTGACCTCCATTACCTTGGCCTCCCAGATTTTGTTCTTTCCTGGTTCTCCTCCAATCTATCAGAGCGCTCTTACAGTGTTACCTACATCTTTGTCTCCTTCTCCCCTCTTTCTGTAGCCATACCCAAGGCTCCGTTCATGGACCCCTTCTCTCCTCTATCTACATCCCTTCTCTTGGTCACTTGATAACTTCCCACAGCTTCCAATACCATCTCTACACTGATGACCCACATCTATCTCTCTATCCCTCACCCCACTCCTTCAGTCTCCTCCCACAAAACTGACATATCAACATTGATGTCACAACACTTCCTCAAAACTCTGTAAAAAAGAGCTTGTAATATTCTTCTCTGCCCCTGCCCTCCTCCCTGACTTTTCAATAAAGATCAATATTACAACTATTAATCCCTCCTCTCACGCCAGGATACTTGGTGTACTCCTAGACTCTGACCTGTCCTTTCAGTCCCAAATCTAATCACTGTCAAAAGCCTGTAGACATCACTTCCATAACATCTCTAAAATGTGCCCCTTTTTAAATAATAAACCACCAAGGTACCCATTCACTCTCTTAGTATCTCTCGCCTTGACTATTGCAACGCTCTTCTTTTAGGCTTACCTCTATGCAAGCTATTCCCCCTTCCGTATTTCATGAATACTGCCACCAGACTCATCTACCTTACCAACTGCTCAGTGTCTTCCACCCCCTGCCAATCCCTCCACTTGCTTCTGACTGTCTAGTGAATTAAATTCAAAATACTAACAACAAGATACAAAGCCATTCACAACTCTGCCCAAAGCTATAGTACATCACCAATCTTGCCTCAAAATATCACCCAAACTTTCCTCTCTGCTCTTCCCAAGACTTCCTGCTTTCTAGCTCTCTTTTCTTCACCTCCTCTGCTGATTTCCAGTACTTCTCCAGAGTATCTCCCATTCTATGGAACTCTCTACCTTAAGATGTGCAGTTATTTCCTACTCTGGCCACCTTTAGGCGATCCCTGAAAACTCATCCCTTCAGGAAAGCCTCCTGCCTCCATCTTTTAACTTTTCCATCCCCCACAATTTTCACCTTTTGTACCACTTTCCCTACCCTATTAGATTGTAAACTCTTATAAACAGGGCACTCTTATAACTGTATTGTCTTGCTTTATATTGTAAAGCCCTGCACAACTGTTGGTGCTATATAAATCTTCTATAACAATAATAATAATAACAACATCTTACCATTACACCTACAATATATCGCCAAAAGTATGTGGACTCCCCACCAGATTATTGGGTTCAGGTGTTTACAGTGAAGGGCATTCTTAAAGCTACAGCATACCAAAACATTTTAGATGATAATGTACGTCCACCTTTGTAAAAATAAATTTTGTGAAAACCTCTTTCACTGTTACTCTGGATAAATTACCCTGTCCTGTTTACCCCTTTTAGTTGTAAGTGGTTCTAATCTCTAAATGGAGCTTTGGGTGTCTGGCACCCTTTTTATTACCACTTTGGTTATACCTGAATCTTTTATTTCACTGAAGTGTACACATGCTCCTTCACACTTAATTTTACCAGGTCAGAGTTATTTTTTTTTTATTTTTATTTTTTTGTCCATTGAAGGCACATTGCAGTTCAGCAGGACTCCTTCTCAGTAGGATGTTGTATATATAAGTGCTGGACAGGCATAAAACTGTGAAGACCAGCATGTGGCTGTCTAATAATCTTCATGGAAAAGAGTCCTGATTATAAAATCTTCTGCAACTGTGTTATTGCAACTGCTGCAGTTTATAAAAGTACTGATTTGAATGGCTCCTTATTTTTAGAGAAAAGGGATCTTACTCCTTTGTGGTTTATCTGAAAAACAATGAAATAGTTTTTGCACACAGCTTCTTTTGAATCAGTATATTATGGAGATTAAAGTAGACACTGAATGGAAGGAATAAACTTCCAGGTCCAGGTCCAGGGTTATTGGGTAACTGGGTGTTTGAAGTTAACATGGGCTAGAGTAAAAGTGACCCCTTTAGTCATCAGCTCCAATGGGTCTCACACATCATGTAAGCTATAAAGCCAAATAATGTGCTTTTTAGCAATCAACAATTTTTTTGTTTGTTTTTTTGCAACTCAAATATAAAAAACAAATGGAAAATGACTAAAACAATAAATGTTTGTTCTCTTCAAAAAGCAATTTTAGTTGACAATTATATGGGTTGATTTAGGCCTAGACAGTTTTTGCAATGCTTGTCTGAAGAGCATCAACCAATCATTTGAAAAGCTTTGAACGGGATTCAACCAGCTTTCTTGAAGTCCATAAAATAAACCTGTGCTTTGCCCATGCAGGTCGGTGCAAGAGCTTTACCTTAATGCCTCCCTCCCCATCAGCATGTACTTTTTTTTGCTCCCCTACCACTCCCTTCAGTTACTGGAGGTAAATAAAATCTCCATCACTTACTGATATGAATCTGCCTTCTACCCCTTCGGGTTCTTGTTGAGAGTTCTCAGACATGTAAAACTCTAGTCAATGTAGTCAGACATTACACTGTCTGCACAGGGCCAATCAACAAGAACTAGCTCTCTCATATGAGAGGGGAAGGAGGCCCATTCATTTTCCTCTAATGTTCTTGTTCCTGACAGATTAATAGAGCAGTGGAGGAGGGAGGAAAGAAGCTGAGTATGTGTATCTGGGGGGGGTGCATTAAAGTAGGACTAAAGGAAAAGCTTTTTTTTTACATTTTGGCAGCATTAGGGAGGGTTATAACCTCTGCCATTTTTTTTCCATCTGTGTCCTATTGGGGAGATTTTGCTTCCTGTCCCATAGTCAAAACAGGAAGTGAGAGCAACTCCCTGGCTGTCAGTAAAGTCATCAGGGCTAGTGTCCCCATTGGAAGATTTCCCCTTTTTTACTGTTCTGAAGACAGCCCAAAATGTTGTTTTTACATTTGCTTTCTGTGATAACGGTAAACATGACTAATAGAGAGGGGGACTCTCCCTAACATAACAGGAGCACAGTCAGCAATACAAATCTGACAGGTGGTCTAATTACTATCCATTCTGTATAGTCTATTTAGTTAAATGCACATTTTGCTTTGTCATAAGTGGACAAAGTACAAGTTTGCTTTAAAGCACCTTTTAGCTCCAGTCTTGGGGTGCTAATCTTAAACGATGAAATACAAGACCATCATTGCTGACCTCTTTCTGGGTCAGTGGCAGTTACCTATTAATCATATGCTTTGATACACTGACCTAGAGCAAGCATCTAATTAACACACATGGATGTCAGAGCTCCTAATGTGCAATCTTGTTCCAAGTTAGTAACTAACACTAAATGTCAAAGTCAGAGGGTTAGATTTACACTCTGACAGCTAGCATCTTCACAATTTTATTTCAATGGCATTGCTTACTGTAGCATTGTACAAGCTTCCAACAGGCTTCCAAAGGTTTCTGTAAGCTTCAGCATGGCGTAAAGCTTGCTAAATGTTACGTTGCAATGATGTCCAGTTGTGGCATTATGGTGCAGTTCTAGACAAAAGCAGCTTTATGTTGTAATTTAATGTTAGCATTCAAGATTCTCGAAGAGCTAATAGGTGCTTCTTAGTTTCCAGAATTTATTGATGTCTACAGTGCTTTTTTCTCCATACAAGGACAGCTGGAAGCATCTCCTTGGGCAACTTGAATGAACTCAGAAGCAAACCAAAGCAGCTTAGAAGTAAATGAAAGCACAGAGGATTTGACTTGCTTCAGAGATTGTTCCATGTACACGAGTGCACTAGCAGGCTCCCAAGCCATGGAAGCTTGTTCAAAGCATGCTAAATGCTTGTTTAAAACTATAGCACTGCCATTAAGGTCTACGTTCATCATTTTCAGTAGCAGGCAATGCAACCATACTAAAGAGTACCACAAAAAGTGCATGTCCAATATTTAGTGTGTTAGGGTGTGTGCTGTCAGCCCTTTCACAATTAATTGACTGCATTAATGCACAGTAATGTGTCATGCTAATCCAACTAAAATTGAGAAGAGGGCCTAGGGGTAAAGTTCAGTGTGCAGAGTCCAAAGCCAGCACCAGCTGAGCCTCGGTTTAATTGTGAGCAACTGTTCCCTCTTCATGCTATCCTGGGAGAGACAACCATTTAAAAAGAAAATCTGGCACATAGTGTTTTCTGATGTGGACCACACTCCACTATGCCCATCTGACTAAAGAAATATATTATGAAGCACATTAAAATGTGTCCTGAGTTGATGCCACACCTGCCCTAAGCCCTACAAAACACAAAGGGCACCAAAATGATAAATGATTAAGGTAACAAAATGTATATTCTATTGAAATGACAAACTGTAGTGATCAAATGTATGTAACAGATACATTTTCAGTCAATCAGCAACCTTCTTTCTGGACTGAATAATAACAATGCAAAAGAGAGAAAGAGCAGAATTTGTCATTACAAACCTGAAAAACAACAAAAGTTACCTGTAAGAATGTTGGAAAACATATCTACTTATAAAATCAAATGGAAATATTAAATGTTGGTGAACAGAAAAATTCTTCTAAAAAAAGAAATTGCTGGACATCAGCAATCTACAGTTAGATAAATTATTGGATCAGTACACCCATTAATATATTTTAGTTTTTTGGAGATGCTGGAAAGTCACAAGGAACCTTCAACCAAAACATATGTTTTCAAAATTTGGAATTAGTGGGGTAGGGTTAAAGACTGTTGGGTTTTTATTGCTGCATCCCTGCTGGAGAGACTCTGCTGCTCCATTTGTCATTGCAACCATTGTAACCAGGACAGGAAATGAGAAAATAATTAAAATGTTTAGTTTGTCACCAAGAGGAAGTACATAGAAAATTTTCTATGAGAACATTTCTTTAGCAACAGCTTTCAAAGTTAGAACTATCTCTCATTCTAAAGAATTATTCTCGCTTCTGGTAGTGTTACTAACACAAGATATGATAAATTACGTATGATAAATTACCCCAAAGGGGCACAGCAGTAAGAATATGACATAAGGGTTGTAACCCTTCCAAAAAAAGTTTTTATTTACTGAAACAAATTAATTTTTTTTTTTTATAAATATCCTAGGGACTAGTCTCTGCATATCTACTGTGGCTTATTTGCGGTGTCCCCACTCTACCCGGACATTCATTTTTTTTATATTGTGGAGACTACAAAAGAAGGCACAGTAAAATACAGAGTTGGGTGAAACACATAACATTTCTCAGTGGATAGGAACAGTGTTGAGAAATATAACAGGTGGATCTTGTGGTTAGAGTATCCAAGACATATAAGAACCTGAGGGAAAGGGAGGGGGAGCCTCATCAGGCTTCACTTATAACCAAAATATCACTTTTCTGTGATGTTTATTATGTTTTCCAGTCTTTCAATGTAATATGAAACTTAAATGTAGACAGATATACTCATCGCTGAACTCTAAACAGGTGTAATAGATTGCTAGCTGGACACTAAAGGTCAATCTCAAAAAAGCCTCCAGAAAAAATATACGCTGCACTTGTATGTATATAATATAAAGCTTACCCTCCTTGCCGTTATTGTGATGGGAGTAACTTTGGACGGCGCTTTTGGAACCCAGATTGCCTTAGAGAGGTCAGGAAACTCCTTGTCCAGCTTCCCTGGCCCCTCCTATGTGTAAGTCACCCTGTGTCTATTATGGGCACAGGGTAACCAAGTACCCCAGTCGGGTCTGCACTAACCAGACTCACTGTACAACCACACCGGACTCAGCATTTTGTGTTACCCTGGTTATCCTGGGTTATATATGTGTGGTTTGTGTTGAAAGAATCAAGGGGCTCTTTCACTTAGGACAGTAATATTTATAAACAATATTCCTCAAGAAATATATGAAGATACATTTGTTTGACCTTTTCAGGCTGCTTGTAGGAGTTTGTCTCATAGACCATTGCTAGGTAGTTTGAGGTGGGTGGGGTTTGTTATTGTTAAGTGGCTGTATCCCATTGTTCTATTGTTTTTGTCTGCCTTGGGAGCAACCTATTATGGTATGTATATGTTTATGTGGATTAGCTGCCAGTGGGCACGGGGGATTTCTGCGGCTGCCCTTCCTAAAGGCTGTCTGTGTGTCTCTTATTACTAAATGTAGTTGTCCCCTGAGGGTATATCACTTATGCTTCTTACCACCCTACACTGATGTCTCGACAAGTGACTGGGTGGGCTAAGGCAGTGGTCCTCAACTCCGGTCCTCAGGGCCCACTAACAGGCCAGATACCTTGGAGAGATGCAGACTAGAGTACTGCAATCACTGAGCAGCAAATGATATCACCTGGGATGTATATCAGTTATCTTGCAAACCTGGCCTGTTAGTGGGCCCTGAGGGCCAGGGTTGAGAACCACTGGGCTAAGGAATCTTAGATCGTGCTGGTACCGGGCAAGGGAAGCTTAAACGGCGGACATACTCTTCTTGAGTATGGGGGTCCGTCATAGTTATGTTTTTATCTTATGCAGTTTTCTGCCAAAGAACAATAGCAGCAACTAAAATGAAACATAAAACTGATTTCTAGACTATGTCAGCCTTCTCTTTAACATCACCTGCAAATCTGGGATCTTGCCGATATGTAACTTGAGTGTAAATTGTTTTGAACAATGTAGTAACAAAGAGTTTTAATTACACAAACCTAACCTCCCAACCCTCTTGTTTTGAATTAAATTGTGAAATCTATTGGCGCTATATGAGTCCTGAATAACATTAATAATACATATTTCAATGTGTTTATCTTGTGCAAATCTGTGTTACTATGATGACATTTTAAATTTATTAGAAATTGTTTGGTAACTTAGTGACATAAGTATTTTCTGGCACAATAACCAATGAATGTTTTATAGCACATGTGTTGACTAAACATTTACTGTATTGTCTAAACATAATATGTTACAGTCCATAAATATCTGGTGAATGTTACACGTACAGTAGATGTTTTTATGCAGTTTCAGTACAAGAAGGGTTCAATTAAAAGTTTTTCACTTTTTTTATAATGAAAAAAGGGCATTTTGCTCACCCCTTGATCAATTCTGTGTGTCCCATGGCAAAGGGGCCCCACCGTGCAAATGTCTGTCAACATATCCTTCAGCATAGGGGGCTTTGGGAGAGATCCTTGAACACAGGACCAGCCTGCCCAAAGCAGCAGGATTGAGCTTATGCGCTCCCCAGGGATCATGAGAGGGTACTGATAGTTAAGGGGGTTATGAGTCACTGACTGCCCCCTGTGGGGGCTGTTAGGTAGCCTCCCTTCTTCCTGGTGATTTGGTTTTAAGAGTCAATCATTTAGGGGTTTTAAATGTCTTAACAAAACACACTCTGACACATACAGGATCCAGCAGAATCTAAACACCCCCTCTTTCTTTATATGCAGGATCCCAAAACAGCTCCTCCTTTTTCTCTCCTTAGCTAATACCAGCAGTTCCCTCCCTATAAAAATGATAGAGGAGATGCCACTCTCCCACCCAGCCACAATGACATACGAGTGAGAATCGGCTTCAGCCTACATGTCTATGCCAAGTAACCACACCCCCTGATGCGTTTTGCCCTACCGACAAGAGCTATGTCTTATTACTTCCTGTGGATCATGTAAACAGTATCCCCGGGCTTTGAGAGACATTCTAAGCTTAGTCTGAGGTCACAGTTCCCTGTGAAAGCTATATCAAATACTAATACCACTTTTTCTTATTGAAGAATGATTTTTAACCCCAGGCAATGGGTCTATGTATGAGTGGAAAATGTGCACTACAAATACAACAAATATTACCCAATCAATGTATCAGGCACAGGTAGATCTTTTATAAGCATGTCTCTTAGTAAGTGTATAAAAGCACTAGGTAACTTTGCTTATTTATGGGGGAAAAATCCATACAAAGAGTAAAATCGGTTCATTACACAGGGGATTCCAGAATATTTATAGAAGAACATGATTTAATGATTTTTCAGCTTATTTTGTTTTTTATCATTTGCAATAAAATATTTTTTGTATTCTTTAATAGTACAATCATAAAGCTAATAGTGTTTGTTCTGTGGCTGCTGATGATTGATGTCCATCTCCTACCTGAAGCCCTTTCGCTTCTAAAATGCCTTCAAATTTAAAACATAGTAATTTTCTTCCTCTTGATGGATTGCACTTTGTAAAGGTTGCACTGTTAATATTACAGTACTGATGAGTTCATTATCTTCTTCATTGTAGGAAAGTTAACAAGTGTTACAAGGGGCGCTCCTGTCCTGTAATAGTTCATTGCAGGTAAGTATTGCTTGCTAAGTGGCCCATTCTTCCCCTTAGTGGGAACATGTGTTATTGAGCACCTGAATATTATCAGCAGTACCAATTCAGATTAGGGAAGATGCCATCTTTACCTACTCAAGGCTGAACACTTTATACTATTTGTATTACAAAAAAAAAATCAAATTATTTATTGAATAGTTCAAAGTTGATTTCAGAGAATCTCTATTTTGAAGAGCAAAATATAGTGCAACTAAGACAAACCAACTGTTATTCAGTGGAAGATGCAAAGCAACAATAGCAGTGCCATCTTCCTCCCTGGGTATGTGCAGATCATAAGAGTTAAAAAAAAAAGAATAACAACTTTAAAAAAAAAAATAAAATGTTTAGTTTTACTTTTATTTTAGCGTTTTGGGGAGTTACGTTTTAAATTATCTTATCAAGTTACTTTAATGATTTTTTTTTTTTTTTTCGCTGTGGTATTCCTATAGAATTTTAGTTGTGGTTGTAATCTCTGATCACTTACCATAAGCTTTGCCTATTTCATATTTGAACCCAAGCTCAAACAAGATGTCATTAAATCTAAAACTTTCATGCAGTTAATTTGTAGGAGCCCCAAGTGCACTTAGGCTGAACACAGTTCTTCTGTTTAAAAGACAAAGGAATTAATTCAAAAAGGAGATGTTTTGTTGTCGCTTTTATAGCTTTAAAAAATAATTTATTGTGCTTTTATTTTAGTTTGTTTGTTTGTTGCCCACATTGTAAGCAGTTTCTTTGGGTTAAGTACCTTTTTTTTTTTACGTTTTTTTTTTTCCTCTTTGTTGCAAAAACGAACTATATTGAACAATAGTTAATCCCTGCTGAACAGCTTGCGTTGATTAAAGCTTTGTGACATTTTGTGTTTTTCTGCTTTTAGTTCCCACCTCTTCTTTTTTACCTCCTTCTGTTTAGCTGTTCCCTTATGACATTAACAATAAAACTAATAGAAGAGAAAAGCCCCCTTTTGACTCTTGTGATTTTTTTTTTCATGGGGAACACTAACACAATTCTCTATTATTCACAGTGACGGTGCAGGGAGAAGTGGGACCTATATCCTGATTGACATGGTTCTCAATAAGATGGCTAAAGGTGAGCTTTAAAAGAGCCATTTCTTTATGTGTCAAATGTGTATACGAATACAACGGCAACGGGGAGGTGTGCAGATCTGCTGGCCTCAGAGTGCAACAAAGAAGGCTTCTCTGACTGCGTTATGTGTTCTATTTCCAGTTCTGCACACCAGGGTGAACAGCTCACTGGATGCTTAGTCAATGAAGAAAAACTGGAAGGCAGTCAGGAGAAGTAGCATCTGTTTTAACCTAAACATATATAAGAGTCACATGTGCAGTCAAAGGAAAACTCTTTTTCAGTTTTCAGATTTTGATATGTTGTATATATGTATATTTTTGATGCAGATTTCACTTTTAATCTTAACATGTTTACTTTATCTGATTTTTGCTATGAAATATATTCAAATTTGTAGAATCTCCATCTAGTGATTATCTGTACTCCAGTGCAGTCACTTAGACTGGCCATACATGGATCGAAATTTGGCATGTTCAGCAGGTCCATCGATCGACTACAGTACAATCAGCCTGTCGGGTTTTCTTGCGATTACTGGTAGCAGCTATAGCTGCTGGCAGTGATCATTGTATTATGACGGCTGGGAAACCTCCCGCTGTCAGAATACAATAACGCAGTGGGAGGGACTTGAGTCATTTTTTTCCTTCAACCTGTGGTAGACAGAATAAAACTGTATAATGTATGACTTGCTTTAGGCTATCTGCTCATCAGTGGCTGAGACAAAGGAATGTAAATAAACTAAAGGACTATGATTTACCAAGGACTGTAGACAGTTTACTGAACTTAGTAAATAAGGCAAGGATGTGTGGTCGAAGGAAAGAAAACAGTAAAATGTGTGGCTTGCTTTAGGTTACCTGCTCAACAGGGACAGAGACAAAGGCTTAACCACTTGCCTACTTCCTGCCCAGCCAATTTTCAGCTTTCAGCGCAGTGACATTTTGAATAACAATTGCATGGTCATGCAACACTGTACCCATATTAAATTTTTATCATTTTTTCCACGCAAATGGAGCATTCTTTTGACAGTATTTAATCACCACTGGGTTTTTATTTTTTGCTAAACAAATTAAAAAAGACCGAAAAGTTAGAGAAAAAAAAACATTTTTCATAGTTTGTTAAAAAATTTTGCAAAGAGGTCATTTTTCTCCTTAACTGATGTGTGCTGATGGGCACTGATAGGCTGCACTGATGGGTGCTGTTTGCTGGCACTGATGGGCACTGATAAGGTATCACTGGTGGGCACTGATGAGGAGGCACTAATAGGTGGCACTGATGGGCTTTGATAGGCAGCACTAAAGGGTCATGATATTTGGCACTGATAGATGGCACTGATGGGCACTAATAGGTGGCAAAAATGGCCATTGATAGGCATTGGTAGGAGGCACTGATAGACAGCACTGATAGGTGACATTGATAGGGGGCACTGATTGGCGACACTGATTGGCAGAACTTGTGGTCACTGATTGGCAGCACTGGTGGGCACTGATTGGCAGCACTAGTAGGCACTGTTGGGACTGCACTGATAATCAGGACACGGATAATCAGTGCTGATGTCCCTTAAACTTAAGCTGTTTATCAGCTCTCTTCTTCTCTCGTCATGCTGTCAACCGGCTTGTGTTTGCATCCTATGATTGGCTGTCATTGGACACAAGTGATGACGTGGTAAAGGGTCGCTGTGATTGGCCCTTTACCCTGATCTGTGGTCAGCTCTGCCCACAGGACTCAGCGATTACAGAGCGAGCCGCCCACAGGCGGCAGGGTACGCACGGGAGGATGTACGCCCTGCTGGCAAAGTAAGCCCGCCTTTCGGCTATAGCGCAAGCAGAAACTGGTTAATTTATTAAAGAATCTAAATTAACTAAAGGATTATGATTTACCAAGGACTATAGACAGTTTACTGAACTTAGTAAATAAGGCAAAGATGTGTTAACTTCATACATCTAAACAACCATGTGCAAGAACTAAATCCTTTTGTATTATTATTTGCACATGATTGGGTAGCTTTATCTTATTTTAATTTAAATGAACAGTAACTCATCCTTTAGTTTATCAGTCCTAAACTGTTCACTTCCCTAAATCAATAAGGTTAATCTTTGTTCACTTCACTCATGTGCAAGTTAAATTCTGTATTTTTTTCCCCTTGCACATGATTTGGTACTCAAACAAGACATAGTTTCCCCTTATTAACTAAGCCAAAGCTGGCCATACACTAGTAATATTCATTTACAAAATGTTAATTTTAAGAAAGTTCATTCAATTTCCTAATCATAAGTGGGGTCAAATCGATGTTTGTTTTCAACCGCAGTGGTGAGCAAATGCGAAGGAACAGTATGGAAACTTTTTCTCAAACAAACAAATTTCTAACAGTAAAAGTGATTTTTGCTCAGTCCATTAGTTCCAAAATCAAATGTCAAAAGCAAACAAAATTTTGAACTACTTTCAAATGACATTCTTTAAATCATCAAATGCACAAGAATTTACATATGAATGTTTGTATGCAAATTTAAAAATCTACTAGTGTATGGCCAGCTTAATTGAACCTTGATTCTGCAAAGTGAAAGGCCTCTATTCCTTCAGTAAATCAGCCCCATTATGTCAGTCACATAAAAAGTGCATTAAAGGGACCAGCCAATCCAAAACTAACATTCTCCTTTTTGATAATGCTCATGACAATTTCTTGAGAAATCCACTTGTGGAAAATCTACACTTGATTTCCTGGCTCCCACCATCCTCCTATATCCATTAGAACAATTTCCCACTCTCCCTGTTGGATTTTGTATTGTTTTATTTTATGAAGAATGCAACAGGAGGAACTAGAACAGGTAAAGGTGGATAGGAAAGCTCAAACCTTCCAGTTGAACAGGAACAGAATTGGAAATTATGTTAGGATGATTTCACTTTAAGTAACTTCAAGACATACAAGACATCACAGGATGATGCAGCCTGCCATGCTCCACCTATAACTAAAACATCACTTTTGTTTGGTCTGGTCCTTTCATTTCCATTAAACAAACTTTAATGGTATAGTAAGGGCACATTTATAGATCCAGCCTAAAAGCGAAAAATTGTGTGCCTACATTTTTCAGACAGCTTAGTTCTTACTCAACACAGAACTGAAACACATTATCACGTGAATTTTTGCTTTCCAGCTATATCGATAAAAGTGACAGTTTTACTATGCTACAGAGGACCGGGAGTGCTGACCCTGCTTTGTTTTTTTATCTAAGAAGCTACTCAATGCAAAAAAAAAAAAAGAAACAATGCTTCCTTTAGATTTTTATATTTAGAACAAGAAATGTTTCCTTTCCATTTTGTTTTTAAATTTCCTTCCATGTTGTTTTCTAGTATTTTATATGTGCCTAATTTTTTAGCTTAAAAAGTAACTCCACTTTTGTTGAGAATAAAACATTCCCATCTGGGTGATCAATGCACATAACAAGGATTTTACCAAACTTTGTTGCAGATTTCTACCTTTTGTTATTCTGAATAAATTCTTGTGTGTTTGTCTGTTCCCATGTTCTGAGTGAGTCTAATGGGAATGGTATTATAATTATCAACCAGCTGCTGCACCTACAAAGCTCTAATGAAAAAATCCCGTTAGAAGTGATTTCCTATTTAGAATATCCCACCAAAAATGACATTTTTGTTGCAGAGGATGCCTGAAATCTGACTTGTATCTTAGTGCAGACTTCTGGGAAAATCAGTAAGCCAATCACACAAGCAGAAAATAACATATCCGGGGGGGGGGGGGGGGGGGGCTTTCGGTACACATTTTGTGTACAAAACACCTCCAGGTAGCCATATTGCATTGCATATTACAGAAAATTACAGCACTGCAGATTGAAAAGGAAAGGTCAATTTTAATAACATTCAAATACTATATAACATGGGTTCACAATTGTACATGCTACAGTATCTCACAAAAGTGAGTAAACCCCTCACATTTTTGTAAATATTTTATTATATCTTTTCATGTGACAACACTGAAGAAATTACATTTTGCTACAATGTAAAGTAGTGTGTACAGCTTGTATAACAGTGTAAATTTGCTGTCCCCTAAAAGTTACTCAACACGCAGCCATTATTGAGTACACCCTTAAGTGGAAATGTCCAAATTGGGCCCAAAGTTTAAATATTTTGTGTGGCCACCATTGTTTTCCGGCACTACCTTAAACCTCTTGGGCATGAAGTTCACCAGAGCTTCACAGGTTGCCACTAGAGTCTTTTTCTATTCCTTAATGACGACATCACGGAGCTGGTGGATGTTAGAGACCTTGCGCTCCTCCACCTTCGATTTGAGGATGCCCCACAGGTGCTCAATATGGTTTAGGTCTGGAGACATGCTTGGCCAGTCCACCACCTTTACCCACAGCTTCTATAGCAAGGCAGCTGTCATCTTGGAGATGTGTTTGGGGTCATTATCATATTGGAATACTGCCCTGCGGCCCGGTCACCCAAGGGAGGGGATGATGCTCTGCTTCAGTATGTCACAGTACATGTTGGCATTCATGGTTCCCTCAATGAACTGTAGCTCCCCAGTGCCGGCAGCACTCATGCAGCCCCAGACCATGACACTCCCACATCCATGCTTGACTGTAGGCAAGACACAATTTTCTTTGTACTCCTCACCTGGTTGCCGCCACACACGCTTGACATCATCTGAACCAAATAAGTTTATCTTGGTCTCATCAGACCACAGGACATGGTTCCGGTAATCCATGTCCTTAATTTGCCTGTCTTCAGCAAACTTTGTGGGCTTTCTTGTGCATCGTCGTTAGAAGAGGCTTTCTTCTGGGACGACAGCCATACAGACCAATTTGATGCAGTGTGCGGCATATGGTCTGAGCACTGACAGGCTGGACAGGCTGACCTCCCCCTCCCACCCCTTCAACCTGTGCAACAATGCTGGCAGCACTCATACATCTATTTCCCAAAGACAACCTCTGGATATGACGTTGAGCACATGCACTCAACTTTTTTGGTCAACCATGGTGAGGCCTGTTCTGAGTGGAACCTGTCCTATTAAAATGCTGTATGGTCTTGGCCACCACGGTGCAGCTCAGTTTCAGGGTCTTGGCAAACTTCTTATAGCCTAGGCCATCTTTATATATAGCAACAATTCTTTTTTTCAGCTCCTCAGAGAGTTCTTTGCCATGAGGTGCCATGTTGAACCTCCAGTGACCAGTATGAGAGAGTGAGAGCGATAACACCAAATTTAACACACCTGCTCCCCATTTACACCTGAAACATTGTAACACTAACGAGTCACATGACACTGGGGAGGGAAAATGGCTAATTGGGCCCAATTTGGACATTTTCACTTAGGGGTGTACTCACTTTTGTTGCCAGCGGTTTAGACAATAATGGCTGTGTGTTGAGGTATTTTGAGGGGACAGCAAATTTACACAGTTATACAAGCTGTACACTTACTACTTTACATTGTAGCAAAGTGTCATTTCTTCAGTGTTGTCACATGAAAAGATATAATAAAACATTTACAAAAATGTGAGGGGTGTACTCACTATTGTGAGATGCTGTATATTAATGTTATTATTTTGTATTTTTTTCCCCATGAAAGTGGAGTTACCCTTTAAGGTTGAGGGGCACCAGTGAGTTGAATCACAATCTGGATTTGTAAATACAATCTGTAAGGTTTTTTCCTGTAGTTTGTATCTTCAGCTCTCATCTTTTTCATGGGACAGGAGGATGCATTTTATAATACAACTAAACTAATACTATAAATAAAAACCAACACAAATTTATTTTTTGGCATAAGTAAATGGCCGCGGCACTTTATTGGTTATAAATAAATTAAATAATTATTTATTCAAAATTCCATCAAATAAATTTCCAATCCAACAAAATTATAAAACATACATCTGTATCGCTCAGTCCCAGAACTCAAGCGAAAATAAAAACATATTTAAAACCACCAAAGTCCCCCCTTGATTCAAGGGTGACGCTACCACATAAAGTGCCAGCGACGGGTGGGAGGGAGGGGAGCTCGCCAGGCAGTCACTTCCCAACTGAGGGGCTTACCTCAGGGACCCCCTATATAAAGCCTTGGGTCAGAAAGTTCTAGAGGGGCGCGCGCTGCTGTAAAGCCCGCCAAAACTGTGAGGGGCTACCTTATTTTATTTAAAGGGCCAGTGTCCTAAAATTAAATAAAATTCTGACACAATTTTTTTTTTTTTTTACATCCCCTGTTCCATGTGCGAGGGCACCTATACTTGTGCCCTCTTACCATTCTTGTGCAGCTTGATTGCTCATTTGTTCTATATTATGACAAACCCAGAACCCATTGTTTTACTTAGCAAATCAAGTCCCCTTAGAGTAAATGTGGTAGTTCTTTTGGGGAGGTCTCTATGTGGAATCTTTAAGAGCCCTAAGAAATCATTATTCAGCTTGCCAGCATTAACCCTAAACTGTAACAGATGTTTTGCTGATTTCTAATAATTTATTAAGTGTGTGTGTGTGTGTGTGTGTGTGTGTGTGTGTGTGTGTGTGTGTGTGTGTGTGTGTGTGTGTGTGTGTGTGTGTGTGTGTGTGTGTGTGTGTGTGTGTGTGTGTGTGTGTGTGTGTGTGTGTGTGTGTGTGTGTGTGTGTGTGTGTGTGTGTGTGTGTGTGTGTGTGTGTGTGTGTGTGTGTGTGTGTGTGTGTAAATATTAAGGCACACAAAAGACAAAAGAGGATAGAAACTATAAATAAATTGGTAAAATTTTTTTTTAATTCATATTTTAGTCTCTAAATATAGTCATGATAGACTGTAGCATTGAGTACAACATCATCTTTTAAACATTAGTCAAATTAGTTTTAGCTTCTTTGTAACACATTGTGGCAAAAATTCAAGAATTACAATACATGCCATTTATATACTAAAAAAAAAATAAATAAATAATGAGAGGGATTTTTTTTCTAGCTTGGTCTTTCAGGCACTTTGGTTGACTTTGTTGCATGAACACTAAAGAATGTCATTTATTGACTCCATTCTACCATGTAATGTCAAATTCCATTTTAAGTGTGTGCTTAGTCTTACACAATAGAAGACAAGTCATGTGAAACTGGACGAAGAATGGAGTCACAGGGCTTTCTTAGGTTTGTGCCCGCCATTTTGTGTTTGACCTGCTCCCTTCTGCCAATGGGCTATGCAATTTGAAATCCTCTGACCTGGTGCTTAGGCTGTAGTTTAACTGAAAGATCAAAGGGCAACACGGGCATTTCAACCCTGCTGAGGTGGGCCTTTCCCAGGCTGTCACACTGTGAGGCAGCCAAAGGTTTTGTTCTGACAGGAATCTAGACCCGGTCTGTGAGGCCTAGGTCTCCTTTGTCTGGCCTGAGAAGTTTGAGGCCCAGGTTCAGAATCTAGTGTTCATCAAAATGATCAAAGGCCTTGAAGCCTTGGACATGAAATCTTTCTTTCCATTTCCTTTTCTTAAAGAATGAATTGTACAAGTACCAAAGAATTCCATTTCCAAAGCTTTTATATTGAGTGTGAGCTTGAACTTCAGAGTCCTTCAGTTGTACACATAAAAATGTAAGTGCATTTTCAATCTGGGCCCAGCTGCAGGACTTGCATCTATGAGCATTTCTTTCAGAAAAAAAACCTTTAAGGATTAAGGCCTTCAGTATTTAAAAAGGAGTTTTAAGGGGAAAAATGCAATGATTTGTGTTCTTGTTCCATTGCTTAGTGTATTGGAAAGTAGACAATAATATGTTTTAAAATCAAAGTACAAGCAAAAAAACAGCTTTGTGCAGTGGGAAAGAAGAAAATCTTTAAAATGACCTTGCCTTTTGTGCATCAGTCAGTTTTTGTTGTGCTACTGTATGTTTTAAAGCAATCCTTTTTCTCAATAACTTGCAAATGCCAGGCTGTAAAAGTTAAGTCCTGTGAATAGTGCATATAAAAATAGTCCCCACTTTTAATGGAATAAATAATGACATTCATATTTTCCCTTTTCCCATGTTTGCTATCCTAAATAATATAGAAAACTAGGAAATGCTTCCAGGGTTAGAATAACACATCATTGTTTCTTTTGTAATCACTGCTTTTCAGGCAATTCTATATTACATAGAACAATGTGCTCTTCCTTGAACAGTTCATTTGAAGTTGTTTGCTTTTTTTATTTAGTTATGTGACTTACATAGTGTTTTATAATGCTTCAGTAAAAATTGTATATTTATAAAGCAGTTAATGTGGCATTGACCAAATATTCACTGTAGGTGAATTTTCTTGGTGCGTGTATTTTAAATTAAAGCGATTGATTCACCTGCAGTGAATGTTTGGTTAAAGTCACATTCATTCATGTATAAATATGCCCTAATGTTTTATTAAGGCTTTGGTGACACTGTAATATTGTGCACCCTGAGACACTCTGCAATCTTTACTGCACAATCATACAGCCAAATCCTTATTTTATATGGACATCTAGAGAGGAGCATATAGGTATCAGTAATATAATATGTGAGCACACATGTCATGACTGACGGCTATAAAAATATGGTGCAGTCACAGTATTATATTATCTCTCTGCATTTTTCTGCAGCCCCAGAACTTACATAATGTACTTGTGTATGGCACAATGCCATTTTTCTATAACCCTCTCAGTTCAAATTCACACTTATGCAATGAGGGAACCCTGCATTTCCAGCGCAGGCAGTTCACACTGCCATATGCGAATCGCTGGGGGTGTCAATTCAAAGTTAACGACCCCCCCCAATCAGTTCATATATCGCAGTGCGAACTGACATTCGGACTTGAATCAGATCGCATAAGTGTGAACCACCATGCGATCCGATTCTGGTGCAGACCCAAAAAAGGGTCCTGTGCGTGTTTGTGCCGAATCAGATGTGAATTTAGCCATACTATCTGTAAGGCTGAATTCGCATCGCACAGACATCGCATGTGATTTTCAGAGCAGTGCGCACCGAATCACATGCAATGTCTGACATCGCACTAATGTGAACCGAACCTTAATGTTGTTATTTTACAATAAGTTACTAAGTTAAGAATCATCTGTAATAGTGTGCTCACCGCCATGTGTACAGTGATCACGTGACTGTTGAAAAGAACCTGCTATTATTTTCTTGAAAAATTGGATGTAATTTCTTTCTAGGTGCTGTGCTGTGTAAGCTCTGTGTGATCTATTTACTGTTCTGTGTGCTCTGTGTGTGTGTGTCTTGTGTGTACATGTGCCATTTGTGTGTTATGTTTTGTATGTGCACCTTTTCCTCTTTGTGTATTCTGTGCATTGTATGTGGGTGTGTGTGTCTTGTGTGTACATGGGCCATTTGTTTGTTATGTTTTGTATGTGCACCTTTTCCTCTTTGTGTATTCTGTGCATTGTATGTGTATGTGTGTGTATGTGGGTGTGTGCGGCAGCAAGGTTTGTCTCATGAGTTTTGGTGCATGTGTGCTGTGTTTGTATGTGAGTGTTTTTTGTGGGCAGTTTATTGTACTTAAGTTCACCCATTTCACTTCCCTGTGACATTATCTTAACCTTTACGGGATTTAATTAGATATATCTGTGAGTGTTAGGCTGGCCATACATGGGTCGAATTTCGAAAGAATTTTCTTTAGAAAATCTTATCTAAGAATTTTCATTAGAATTTCGCACCAATAGTGGGCCACAGCAACAGCCGATTTCCGTGCAGTCATCGAATTTGAGTGATCGGGCATGTTGGAAATTTTTTAAAAAACAAACGATTTTCTAAATAATGATGGGAGAATTGTGTGAGAAATACAATTGAAAAAGAAAGGGTGCAAGAAAAGAAAATTCCCAGAAAGAAAAGAAGATTCCCAGGCCATTCTTTTCTGTAGCAACATGAGTTGAAATTGAAGGCATAGTTGGACAAATTTCAAAATCAATGGTGGCATCATCGAATCAAAACGCACAAAATTTCTGATTTTCGAAAGAATATTTTTTCGAAATTCGACCCATGTATGGCCAGTCTTAGCTGTAAATACATTGATCCTTCACAGTTAAGTTGAACTAACTAGTTAAGTTAAGTTCTGATGCCAAAGAAAATTCAAAACATCTAAAATGTAGATTTGAAGTACTCACATTGTACATTTACAATATAGGGGTTAATTTACTAAAAGCAAAAAGTGCAAAGTGCGGTTTCTCTCTGCAAGTGCAGTTGCTCCAGAGCTTAGTAAATGAGCAGAAGCTCTTCCGACTTCCATTACCCAATCACTTGCAAGCGAAAATGCTGTTTTATTAATTTCCTTGCACTTGATTGGGTATTCTTTGCAAAGTGAGGCTTTGCCCCATTTACTAAGCTTTGGGGCAACTGCACTTTGCAATGGGCACAGTCTATTTGCCTTTAGTAAATCAACCCAATAGTGTCAATGCACACTAGGGGCAGCAAAAATGCCATAAACTCGGGCAGAAAAAGCATCAGAAAAATGATTACGGTGCCTCATATTGCAAGAGTTTATGGGTGTTTATGGGCATTTGCTTTTACAAGTATTTTTTTTCCAAAACATTCCCCTCTGCTTATTTTTCAGTGTAAACTTGGAAACGCAAATGCTCCTAAAGGCCATGTCTATGCATTTTTTTGTCCGTTTATGAGCGTTAAGTGTTTTTTTCGGCCAAAAAGTTCCTCTTAAAAACATGATTCTAATAGGGGGTTCTGCCTCTAAATGCTCCTCTAAAACTATGCCCCTAAACTCCCTAATGTGTATAAACACATAGGCTAACATAAATTTGCTTATACAGGCTGAAGAAAGCAAACACAAAATGCCTTTATAAGCATCATTTTTTTATGTCCTGTGTGCATGAATCCTATAGAATGTTTATTTGGATTGCTCATTAGAAGCTTTGGACAGAGAAAGTTGTTGATGGAAAATTTTTAAAAATATATATTGTGTTTCTTGCTTTATTTACTTTAAGTTACTCATTACTCGACCCTTTGATATCTTTCTCTCTCTCTGGATATGGGAATAATGCAGGTGGTTATCCAGAATATTCTGGAGCTTATTTTTAAACATGTAAGAAAAGACTGGTGATGCCAGTAGCAAATACACAAGTTTCACCTTTTGTTATAAAGGAAAAATGTATTTAGAATTGTGATTGTTTGCTAAAGGGCACAATTCCCTGTTTGTTCTAATTGTCTTTTTTCCAGTTCTTATGAAGCTCACCATTGATACATCTAATATTAAAAGTAATTACAAAGCATGCACTATAAATATTGACGATGCTAGACCTTGTGCTATTTGGAAGTAGAGCATATTTACTCAATAATTTAAATTCAGGGAAGATGTCATTTACAATACTAACATTGGTGGAACTATATATTACAGCTGTATATTAGTACTAAATATGCTGAGTTTGTAATAAAATACAGCAAAGCAGTAATTCAATCTTCTATACTTATATCTTAAGTGCTTTTAGAGGAAATTAGGAAAATTCTCTCATTTGCTGCAAAACCCTTTTCCATCAGGTGTAACTAATGGGGTTTGAGTGTAGAACAAATTTTGCAAGATGCTATACATTATTAAAATTCCTTCTTTTTGGCAAAATCAAATGTGTGTATGCATGGCAAATACACTAATTAACACTTGATATATTTGCAAAGTGACATTTTAAATTCTTCAATAACACAAGAATGTAAGCAATAACTTGTCACAAGAATAAATCCGGTCCTTCACATTTTCTCTTGCATGAGGCTGCTGTGTCCTCAGAGAGTAGGTGGGGCTTAGAACCAAGAAACACTTCAATTTCACAAACTCCCATCGGGGACCATTCAGATAATGTGGATACTGACAACTATTGGGATTTTAACTAATTGCAAAATGTACTATTTTGGCTGTAGTGTACTTTTAAATACTGTTGACATTTCCCACTAAACCATATTCGGTCAGGATTTCCTATTGAACCTTTTGGTTCTTGAGATTATCACAGTATCAGTTTACTTTTAAACTCTACACCTTCACAGCAACTGTATCTTCATTTTAGCAGATAGGAATGGTCTTTATGTTAGAGACTTTACTGCTGCAGTACACAATAGGCAAACCTCTCTTGAGAGGCCTCCTCTTTCTTTTTGCACGTTGATGATAATCAAAGCTACACTCCTCTTATTCTGTATGAACATCACAATTGCATCTGTCTGCCACGTCCACTGAGGCATGAATTAATATTTTTCAATTGGTCTGCTGTCCAAGGGGAACCAGATAGGAAGAGATTGACAGATGCAGCTTGAATAACCGTGTTCTCTGAACTCAGCCCAATTTGTGGTTTGTTGCAGGTGCTAAAGAGATTGATATTGCTGCGACTCTGGAGCACTTGAGAGACCAACGACCAGGCATGGTGCAGACAAAGGTACTGTCAATTAAATGGCGAGGGAATTAAAATATATTAAAGGCTTTTCTCTGATTTGTTTTTGTGTTCAAAAAGACTGTCTTTCAAATAAGGGAAATGTAGACATTGTTTCATTAACATAGTATAGCATTGAATACATTTTGGTTTAGCATTTTAGCTAAACATCTTTATGTACTGTCTTTTTTTTTTTGTGTTGATCTGAACATGAGATGAGCTGAATATGGGAGGTCTTTCTTTATATTTACTTCTTTGTTTGCTTTAGAACAATTTTACTTCAAGGATGCTATTAAACAAAGAGAGTAAAGTCAATATAGTTTTTACTGATTTATATTAAGCTATTACTCAGAAAGTTAAACATCTCTTTTACATATAAACGATAATTACATTTTTCTTTCAAAAAGGACTTTCACATCTTTCTTTGTATGTAAGTTGTATAAAGAAGCATGGGCAAATCGCAAGGTGCCAATTGTCCATTAGCCAAATGATATTCCTCCTAGTCTTTTTTTTAGCACGTTCTCCATTGAGTTAATTAGGACTAGAGTTTTTTGGTACTTTTTGTTTCATATACATAGATATATAGTTATAAAGTGAACGGAATAAATAACAAAATCAACAATAGTCTCCTTTCCCCTTAAAAAGAAATACCTATTTAACACAAGAGATCTGGTTAACTATCTTGCTGACCATCCTGGAAATCAAGTTTAAATGCTTGTTTATAAGGTTTTCCCCCTTTTTTTATGTTCATTATCTTTATATTCATTATTTCAGGGCTGTGGTAAAAATCCATAACAATTAATACAAAATAAAATACAGAAGGAAAGAATAACCTTTAATCAGGCGCCAGGATCAAGGTCTAATATACAGGATGTGTTCTCAGCTGGAGAGGAAATTATAATCTACTATTTTTAATTCATGGTATCACCGCTCTCATCCTGTTTCATCTATGCCAGCGATGCCGTTCATAATGAAAACCGTGACATTGTTGTCAATTACATATCTTCAAGGAGACCCTAATGAAATACACTTTTATTTATCAAAGAAACTATTTTAGGTCTGAGTATGAATTCCAATGACTTCCCAAAATTGCCCAAAAGGCTCAGATCATGTTCATGAATAGTTCAAGATATTATGTACATAATAATGGCCAACATTATTTACAGACAGTTAAGCATATATGAAAAGCATTTCTTTTTTTACAAAATGCATCTTTAAACTAGAGGTAAATGAACACCCATTACACTACTTCCTATTTTTTCCCACTAAAATATTTTTGAGGTGCAGCTAAACCAAAAAACTGCACTTCAAGATGCATACTTTTAAAATCCTGAAAAGTAACTACTGTCCTGCAAGGAAATCATAGATTACATATGGAGATTTGTGTAGCACAGTCATTGAGAAATGCATTTGGACTTCTAAACAGTGATTTTTTTCATGAGGTATCTTGTCTTCAGCAGCAATATAGCCACTCCTAGAATCCTGCTTGAGACAAGTTACCAACCAAGAGATGGTATAATGATTTTGCACCTCTGTGCCAATCTAGGGCTCTGTATTATACTAAATTGGCTACATATGTGGACTTTCTTCCATACTATTAAGTTTAGCTGTTTCCAGTGAAGGGTAATATATTAATATTATGGCAGTACAAAAAAACACTATGGACAGTTGTGCACTTCCAACAGTTTGAAGAAGGCCCCTTTCTGTTCCAGCATGACTGTACCCTTGTGAACAAATCCAGCTCCAACAAAATATGGTTTGATGAGTTTGATGTGAAAGAACGTAAATTGGTTGCACAGAGCTCTGACCTCGGCACTACTTGTTTTTCCAAAATGAGCACAAATTCCCACAGAGACACTCCAAAATCTTTAATATAACCTGTTATAGCTGCAAAGGATGGCCAAACCTTATTTATGATGAAGGCTTTGGAATAGAATATTCACCAAGCTTTTATAGGTGTGATCGTCAGGTGGCAATATAACATACTATGGATAGCAGGCAAACAATGCAAGAATTTAATGTTTTATCCTGCATCAGGAAAGCTGCAAAGGCTAAAGATGATATGTGGCATCAGGATAGGTCAGTACTAGGTGGAATCTGTAGTAGATGGTAGCATTTCTGAGCTGCAAGTAAAATAAATCATATTATTGTAAGATGTCATATTTCATCTCCTACACATTAATGTTGGAGGGCATTTAACAACTATGGCTGCTAGTTGGCAACTATCAATGCATTTACATGTAATCAGAGTGGTGTGGAACTGCGGGGTTTCATGAAGGAATTGTAGAAATTAACAAGATCAAGTCAGTGATCCAGTCCAATTACATTATTAGCACACTGCTAAATGGATTGAGTCCTCTGCTTTACCAAGGATTTAATATACATTTGTAAAAATTGATCTTCATTATTGACTCTGTGAAACATTATTGCATATCATATTTATCTACACTAAGTATGTCAGTAATGAGTAATTTCCAAGTAGTGTTTTCTCAAGGTACTTGAAGGCAATCGGTCATATAGAAGGCCCTAATGTACCTCTGAGTACTGCAAGCATCTATAGTGGACAAATAAATCACACTGTAAAACTCTAAACCCTTTAAAGGGTGGATTCACCTAAAAGTGAATTGAGTTAAAGATGGAAGCAATCAACTCATACTAACTATAGCTGGTTTCTTGTATCTTTTAGGTGTGCCAGCTCCCAGATTTCAATATCATAGTTCCTGTCCAGGGGCAAACCTAAGCATCAGGGGGGCCCTTGGAAAAAATGTTGAAGGGACATCCTCAATTTGCACATTAGTGACCTTTCTCTGTAGCTCCTGGAATGTTACTTTAACCTTAATAAGAGCCCCCAAAAATATTGATGGGCAACTAACAATAACCCTAAACATCTATGACCAGTCTAAACTGATGACAGTCATCATGCACATGCCATAAAGTCTATGTTCTTATCAGCATGGCTCCCTCTGCTGTCTATGTCAAGAACTGGCTTTCCCTACTCTGTCTCCATGGTGACTGGCCAGAACTAAACTTGTCTGGGTAGATGAAGTGATGTATGGAAAATAGTCCTTGCTTTTCAAAGCCAGCTTGTTTTCTTTTTTTCTTTTTTTAATAGCTGTTGTAAAGGCTGCTATGGTTCCAGTTATGTCCTTGTTGCTGTCCACCCTGCCTTTGAATTTTAGGTGATTCCACCCACCTTGGCTTAGTGTTATTATAATCTTGTATTCACCATAATATATAATTAATTTGATTCTAAGAGGGTGAATTTGGCCCCATGATAAAGGAAAAAGGCAGCTGTGCAAACCTGGAAATTTACATTCAAGGATCATACAACCAGAATCCCTATAGTATGTAAGAAACCAATAGATGGTTTAAATTTCCAGCATCTGCTAGCAACTGAAATACAGTATTAGTTTAAGGTAGACTTATTAATTTACAGATGAAGACCACTAATGTCACAAATTTGATGAAGCATTCAATGAAGGCAGGGCTTTTGTAATAAAGCTTCTGGAAAGACATCATCACCTGGAGACTGTAAAAGTTGATGACAGGTAAAGTTTGTGACAGGTCGCTTGTGTACTCTGCCTGCCTTTTGGGTTCCAATTTGTGTGCCTCTTGCCAAATTATTAAACCATGTGGGATTTTGCCAGGAGTAGTTGGTGTAAGCACTGGAGAAGACCATTTTGTGCTAAGATGCCAACATTCTCAAAGCATTAATTTCAGTTTAAAATACTGTATGTCTTTGCATTTTACTACTAAATCCAGGAACATGTATCCAATCATTTTGAGCCAGTTGGCCGCAAAACTAATTTTTTTGCAGTAAGCTTTTAAAAATATTACAAAAATGTTGCAATGTGCACCAGCTTTTGATGTGTGCATTAGTGTCTATAATTTTGAATATGTAACTTAGTAAATACCTCATAATGAGTAGTGGTCATACACCTTCAAATAAGAAAAGAGTGTTGATTTTGGCCATGAGGTCTAGTAGTCCCACATTATTTTACTGTTACATCTCCTCTAGAAATGTATTCATGTGAAAACCACCCAAACAAATTATCAGTAATAATTTACCAAACCCAGTTTGTATGAAACCCATCAAGCTTTGCTACATTAATATTGCTGCTGTGGTCTATTTTTCATTACAATAAACAAATAACACAAACCAAACAATAAAAGCTAATAGCTTCATAAGAAAAGATGCTAGCTCCTTATTTTGTGGGCTAAACGGTAATCACATCGCTCTTCTATTTCCAATCCGTTCCACTGCCCAAATCTCTCATGGAAATGCCTGGTAAATTATAAGTATCTGATTACTTGCCAGGGCTGTGTGCTCTCAGGAGAATTAGACTTGACGGATTTAAACAAACCACACACTTTGCCAGCAGAATACAAATAAGAAATTGTAGGCTTTTCAATTAATTTGAGTCTTAGGATTAAAAATCAGGTTACAAATGCCAGTTAGAGCTAGTCCCCAGGCAAAGCGCCACCCAAATTACTTTACCAGTGTCTTTACATTCACAGCCCATGTAAACTATTCTGTTAAATATCATTTGGAAGACTGTAGAAAGGTTTTCATTGTTCCCAGGGAACATCAGAAAGGCTAGCTAATGTATTTAACAATGCAGTGCAATGTTCAATTGCCATGTATAAAGTACAGCAAGGTGCAGTAACCAGTAAGATTTCATTTTACAGAATTCAGATTAAGGTGAATTTTGATTCCTGAGGGTCACAAATTTTTGCCTAATATGTTAATAAACTCAATAGATGTGTTCAAGGTCTACTAAATTGGAACCTGGTGCATGTAAGTTATGTTTTATGCACACAGATATATATCTATACTATATTGTCAAAGGTATAAGAACACCTGCCTTTACAAACACATGAACTTTATTGGCATCCCAGTTTTAGTCCATAGCGTTCTATATTGAGTTGGCCCACCCTTTTCAGCTATAAAAGCTTCAACTCTTCTGGGAAGGCTGTCCACAAGGTTTAGGAGTGTGTCTATGGAGATGTTTCACCATTCTTCCAGAAGCGTATTTGTGAGGTCAGGCACTGATGTTGGACGCGAAGGCCTGGCTCGCAGTTTCTGCTCTAATTCATCCCAAAAGTGTTCTATCGGGTTGAGGTTAGGACTCTGTGCAGGCCAATTAAGTTCCTCCACCCCAAACTCGCTCATTCATGCCTTTGTAGACCTTGCTTTGTGCACTGGTCAAGATCATTTGGTGTAGGGTTGTTTTTCAGGGATTGGGCTTGGCCCCTTAGTTCCAGTGAAGGGAACTCTTAAGGCATCAGCATTCCAAGACATTTTGGTCAATTTCATGCTCCCAACTTTGTGGGAACAATTTGGGGTTGGCTCCTTCGTGTTCCTACATGACTATGCACCAGTTCACAAACGAAAGCAACAGACTGGGCGGTGTTACACAAATAGAGGGTATCACAATTTCTATACAGTTAATTTTATATACAAGAGGGTGGCAATTATGAAAAATGTCCTTGTGTTTGTGGCTTTTAACCTGTTGCTCTATTTAAGGTCAAAAGAAAGGTGCTGCTCCAAAACCTGTATTAGTCTTCCTCGGTTTCGGTGCTGTGCATACCAGGTGCATATAGAAGGGAGCCCGTCTTCACTCCATCTCTCTCTCACCAAGCTGAAAATAGGGTCACACTCCATTGCAGTCACCCGTATAACTTTATTTGACCAGTAGAGACACACAAAGCATCCCCACCTGCAGACCATCCCTCTCGAATGCATTTCACCAATACAGACTTAATCACAGAGATCAAACAGATTTTTTAAATTAATTTTGCACAATAAATTAGGATCTATGAAAACTAACATTTCTGCACATGTTAAAAAAATACTTCTTAGAACGAATAATTTCTGCAACAGTTCTGAGGTTACATTTTCACCACTTAATCAGGGTGCTGTTTGGCTGTACTAGAAAAGTACTGCATAAAATGTACAAATTTCATAAGTCAGACGTGCAAAAAAAAAAAAAAAAAATCTCATTGAGCTTGTTTAAAGGAGGAGTATGGCCAAAACTTTCTTGGCCCTACTTCTATGGATCACAGGAATGAAGTTCGTTCTTTACTCCTGTGACCCTTTTTCAGCCAACAGCAGGCTAAAGACTGTTATCGGCTGAAGTCACTGAGCTGGTCCAGGCTCTGGATCTATCTCTGGACCGATGTCTGGCTCAGCCTCTCAGCGACGGTCACCGACTCTCTGCTCACTGAAGCCAAGCGATCATGGGTCTTTGATCGCTCAGTTCTCAGTGGGGGACAGATGAACCATTGGACTGATGCTGCATTCACCAAGGTAAGTATTTTTTTTTAAAGTCTTACTTCTCTGTTAAGCCTAATGTACACTTACCTACTCTATGCAACAATATCACACAGAAACATCACTTTTATCCTTTTTTAGCAGTCTCCACTAGCACTGTAGGCTCTTCACCTTCATTAGGGGCCTCCTGTAGCAAGCATGGCGCTAAATAGGTACTTGTGCTCCCATCTGGTCCCATCATAGACACACACAGCACCAAAAATCCAAGCCCCTGCTTTCTCCTCAAAGGAATTTGAATAGCAGCATCAAGATCCTATGGCTCCTGAAGGAAATACACTGAAGCAGGTGGCAGTGACATGAGCCAGTTAGGTGTTTAGAGATAGAGGTGGCAGGATAGGACATTAAGCATATTTTACCTTGATGCAGAAAATGGATTAAGGTAAAAACTTTCAGACTTTAGTATTGCTTTAAATTTTGCATAGACCTCTGATGACAAAAGATAACATTCAAACCATGTAAGGTATCTTTAGGGGATTTATGCTCATAAGAGTCTTATACTGTGGGAGGTACTATACATGCACGATAGGCATAAGAGTCAGTATTTTGCATCAGTAAAAGTTTTATTTTCACCTCTCTCAGTTGTTAACTGCATCAAATGCTAGTTTTATATTAGGAGTCTCAACCATGGATTAATTTTTGTTAGGAAGTGGTAGGTTGTAGGAAGAATCTGAGTCACATGGAGAATCCCCTTGCAATGACAAAGGGAACACACGAGCACCATGTTTTTGATGGGAGCAAAACTCATGATGTAAGCACTGCAAGGCAAGAGTGCTAACTACTTAGATACCATGCAGCCAGATGAACAGTTGAATCACAGATTGTTCAAGCCTTTCACAAAGATTACACAAATTGAATATGCCATTATTTCTGTCTTCCAGGAGCAGTTTGAGTTTGCATTGACAGCTGTGGCAGAAGAAGTGAACGCAATACTAAAGGCCCTTCCACAATAAATGTTCCACATTCCCAAACAAATCCAGAGGATTCTTCTCTCATCCCTTTCTTCCTTTCAATACTTTTAAGCGTTGTTGAAAATTGTGACCTGGTGTGTATTATGTATAGTACCCGCATAGAAACTTGCGGTCTGCATTGTCCCCCCAGTGGGAAGGTCATTAAATCGCAGAATCCTGGCAAATGGGTACAAAGAAAACATAGTCATCCTGGTGAGCAGATATTGTTTGGCTTTCCTTCTCTTTCCTGATAATCATTAATGGAGCAGGATACCAAATCAGTCTTTCATTTTCTCATTTATTGGTCTTTATTTAGTAACTTGGTGCAGCAAGTAACATTGTCTGGTTTCCAGAAACAACCACACAACTATCTACATCTGGGACCAAAATGAAAAATGTATATAAATCTCTGATTGGTTAAAGTATGTTTATACACTTTGTATTTTCTCCTTGCCTTATATAATGTCATGCTTGAGTTACCCTCTAACAATGGTCTCCTGTATGACAGTCTAAACAAGTCCCAAATCCAGTTGCTATGTGATGCACAAGCCTTAAAAAGTAAGTCTTCAGGTCAAGTCCTCCATTATTTGTGTCTCACATGCTCTCCCTCCCAGACACTGCAGTTCACCGTGGGAGGGTTTTTAGCTGCAGAGACATTGCTGCCTCAGAAATTAGTGGGCAGGTCTAGATGTGACCAGGTGCTTACTGACCAGCTATAGGCTTGTCAGCAATGAGAAAGCTGATACCCCCCCTCCCCACTATGCCTTCTCATCTCACTGCATTGGTAGAAGGCAAAGCCTACTTGAGAGTGGCAACTTTGCTTTGAACTTAGGAGCAGTTCAACAGTGTTGTCACCCCATTACAGAAAACGGCATTAGGTGGACTTCATTGGCAGGATCATTAGTTATGTATAAGACTTTGCAGGGACTAAAACCAACTGTAAGTGCAGAGACCCTTAGAATTTAGTGCTGCGGCACATATATTTTTAATTAGAGGTTATAGTTCTGTTTTAACATCATGCTAATGCACAAATGTGATGTACTGCTGTGTTACATAGCCAATCAACTTACATGTGTCTGATTACCACAGAATGTTAAAATGTAGTATCCTAGGAATTTATAATTATTGCTGAATTTCATTGCTTTTTGCACCATGTTAGTAAATATGGCCAACTCACCAATATTCCAATAATGCTTTCATCATCTTCGCCTTATGGCATATACTTAAAAGAAAAATACAAAAAAAAAAAATGATGATTTTGTGTGTATTTTCTTGTTTTAACAGATTTTATGGGGTTTGTGTAAAACAATAAAGGTCAAACAAGTGTGGCAATTTTTTTTTATCATTTGTATTTTTTTTTATATTAAATCACAAGACAGCAGTTCATTTTTTTCCCCTAAAAACACGGTCTAAACATTGATATTCGAGCTTCAGTTCACCTGAGATTACATTATTATTTTTATTATACAATAAACTGAACACACAGATAAGACAGATAAAAACCATGCTGTGTTCTTTAATAAATAAATGATGCGATTGATCTAAGAAGTGTTAGCAGCACTACAGCACAAGATAAACATAGCACACACTGCACCCTGCATCTGTATTATGAAAATGTGTAGATCAAGGTAAAGCAATTAAATATTCAGGAGAAAGAATTGAAAAATAAACCTTCCTTTTTCACAGTGATAACAGTTTTTTTTTTCTTTTTTTTTTTTTATTATCAGCTAAAGAAAAGTGGGACACTAACTAAAAAATAGGCAATGCCCAATTGTACAATGCTTTCCTTTGCAGCCAATGGGCAGTTTAGGTTTAGGGACTAGAGCTGCAACCTCTGAATCAAAGAAGCTCAGAGGTTTCTAGTGACCTTAAAGGGTATTGCAGTCAGATGAGCACCTTATATCCAAGGTTAGGGTTCCACAAATGTGGGCAGTAAATAGTATTAAGTCACACTCAACTGCACTTGTCCAATGAACCATATTTGGCCAAAAAAAAAAAAAACATGTTTTTGTAAAAGTGGAAAACCTTTTTAAATTTGGGCTTATTTAAAATAGATGAATCATTTGGACACACCAGAGGCAGTCTCTAGGATTTTTTATGTTTTAGGTCAGTCTTTCTTAACCTTTTTAACACAGAGGAATCCTTGAAATACGTTTCTGGTCTCGGGGAACCCCTGCTAAAAATTAAAAATCTACAACTCATGACACATTGGTGTGACAGTCAGTGGGAAGAATGCTCCTTACTCTTGTCAGCATTGGGAAGAATTACCCCCTTACAGATAGCTAAAAGGAGCAATGGTGTCATTGGGAACTTATCTGAGAGGCAGAAATTGCCCATTTCTCAAGGAACCCCTAGCAACCTCAGGAGGAACCCTAGGGTTCCACTGAACCCTGGTTGAGAAAGCCTGTTTTAGGTGAATGGGAACACATAACAAACATATAGTGAGGTTTTCTAAAATTTGACTGCAAAAGTAGAAATACACTGTAAGGAGAGGCTAGAAGCAATGCAGTGGTCCAATTTGGGTTTGGAAAAGTGTTGCAACCTTCCTTTCTATAGCACATCAGATGTCAAGCTAAAATACTCATACTTTATATAAAATGTCCTTTCTGCAAACCACGCTGCAGTTTAGTAATGCAGTCTAGTCCAGGACCTACCCCAGCCTCTTACTGGGAACAAAGGAGAAGTGAAATATTGGTGAGAACATCTCACTGTTATCCCTTCCATATTCACAGTATTAAACTGACGAAATTGTAAAAGGGATCAAAGAAGGAGAATAATATCAAGGTAGATTTACGTTATAATGCTACATCTACATAAAATAGGTTTAATGATTTTTAATAAATTCATAATTATATTAAAGGTTACTTTATTTATATCTGCCTAGAGTTCAGATTTAAGTCTTCACCATGACCATATTATCTGAATTATACTTACAGCATACAAACATTTGGGTGCTAAGAGCAAAAACTCTTATTGAGTTTGTACACCTAGGAAGCATTAGCTCTGAATGTGAGTGATTGAAGCCAGAGGGACTGACAGTACATTGCTAGTGATGGAATTACGGCAAATGAACGCCAATGTTGAAATCTTCCTTCCATACCTGAGAAGCATTACATTGTGTTATGGTCATGGTAATCGGATTAGGGGACTTCTTGTGGACCAATTAGAGCTGACATTCATTTTAAACTACAGCAGCATTTCATCTTTAAAGCCGTCCGGTGGGACTGTGGCGCATATATTTCTGCCAGTCAAAGCCCAAGCAGAATATTTACCAGCTTAAAATAAAAGAATAAAATGCTGTGCTTACCAGTACTGAAAGTCACTACAGTTACATCTATTTCTTCTTGTTTTAAAAAAAAATGTTCCTTGTAAACTGAAACAGACCCACTGAGGTTTTGTACATTAAATACAAACTGAATAGTTTATTCCTAAGAGAAACAACCATAGTTATCTGTACTAAAGGAATGTATCTCCTCTTTTTCTAAAAGCATCTAATACTCTATTAAATAGTAATGGCTCAACATCAAAGTCTATATACAATATAGAGCCCCCATTGCCAAGGTTTAAAAAGCAAAAGCCACTAGCTGGATGGATGGAGTTAACTGGCCCTCCCCAACTTTGCAGTCTCTTTGTTCAAAGGACTTGCTACTGTAGAATTTATATTCTGCAGAATTGTTCATATTCTTGAAGCCTTTGTATGTGGTTTTCACCAGAAGAGTTTTGATCTCTTCGGCAATGCAGGAACAGAATTGTTGAAAAATGACATATTATAATCTTTACCAGATCACCCAAACTCTATGTGTATCCTTTGTGCACCATCATCTAGGATTTGGGCCAGCTTAGTCAGTGCCTCTTGAGACATATGTAGATCATATGCAGATCACAGAGCAACAAAAGAGTCCATCAGCACACATGAAGATCTCAGGTAACTTTGATTTTGCTCTAGGCAGCCTCCCTTACTAGTGTTTAGTGCTCATCTGCATGAGTATCTGCTCCTATGATAATCACAGACCTAAATACTAGCAGAGGTGTTTAATTTACAGGAATGCTTAACAAGGTTATTACTCTAACGAAGTCCAAAGTACATAAGAAAAATAGCCAACTGCAGTAATTCATAGCAGCCAAATAGCAACCCTCTTTCATCTGTCTTGCATTTCTTATCTGATGAAATGGGTAATCTGTTGTGCGGTACTGTACTTTCCACATGCATGCATCAATTCTTTTTTTTCTGCTCTATCTCTAGTCCCTTTTATCATACGAGTGAACATCACCAATTGTACCCTCATATCTTAGTCCATACTCATTTGCATAAAACTGCCTGGTTCACTAAATTCTCCATGCACTGTTTATTGTAGCGTGACCATTTTCCATGTATTAGGTAAGAACGGCTTTTGATGCTTGCTGTTTAGTATATTTGAGTAGGGTTCATTAGCAAATGTTAATGCTGTCAAAGGTTTTGGCCCAATGAGCTATTCCAAAATCAACATCACTACTTCAGATGACTTACAGTGGAGCAGAGGATGGTGATGGCATTATAAAATGGAAATAATGATATATTACTTAAAAAAAGTATATGTGAACCAATACCTTGTAAAACAACCCATTCGGTTTAAAACAGAAATGAAAGGCAAAACATTAGTGTGTGTGTATATAGGATAGAAAAAAACATTATAAATACCTTTCTTTCTTTGCAATCTCTGTTCTCAGCTGCATAAAGGCTTTGGAGAGCTGGGGAGTGGAGAAACACCAGTGCACTGATCTTCCCATTGAATGTCTGTGCAGGGCAGGGTCTCCAACTTTCAGTAAATGTATGAACAGTTTGTAAAATCCATCATTTTTGCATCTGCCCATGAATGTCTGTTACAGACATGCAGTTTGCATGTCCGTAATGGACATTAATGGACAGATGCAAACATTACAGATTTTACAAACTGTTCATAAGTTGGCAACCTTGGTGCATGTGGGGGCATGTCATCGCAAGTCTGACCATTGGAGAGCTGGCAGGCTGTTCTCCCAGCACAGACAGAAAATTGATCACACTGGGATGGATGTGCTTCTATGCCTAGCATGGTCAGTTTGAAATAGGAAAGCACGGGGACTGGCAGGATTACCAGGTATTTCACACAAAGGAAGAATACAAAGAGAGCAGTATACATTAACACAAGTACATGGTACAATAGACACATATCAGGAATATAAAATGTTGGGGTAACATATACTTTAAGTGTGCCTTACTTTAAAATTGTAGCTTTTTAAAAAGTTCTATTTAAATAACAATCCCGGGCATAAATAAATAAACACCTTTTAATTTATTTAATTAAAAAACAAGTATTCATTTAATTTTTTACATGTTGCTATATGCAGTGCTTATTACAGTCTTTATATTACATTGTCATGGTCTCTTGCACATCACCTATAGCTGAAGAGTGCTAATGAGGAAGCCTGCATTAGATGCTGACACTGCGAGCAGGAAGAGTATGACGAATGACATAAAACTCTTTTTTTTTAAGCCTGTGTTGTGTGAAACACACTCAAAAGACTTACACCCGGTGCATAAAGGAAGGGCCCTGACCCTGATCCCCTGGGGCGCGAGCTCCTGACAGGGACTGAGGTACTCACTTTGGTCCGCCCAGCCGAAGCCAGGAAGACCCCGTTCTCCAGGGGGACTGCCGAAACAGCCCACCCCAAGCACTTGGTGGAGCTCCCCCGAATTGAGACCCCATGAGAGAGGGCGAACTAAGCCAGAAGGCCATATCCACCCCCTCCCAAGACTTTTAGGGCAGGCACGAGGACCTACGCCGTACTAATCATGCAAGTGACAGTACAACCAAAAAAGGGACAAACGTAAACACATGACAAAGAAAAACAGAGTGGGGAAAGGGGAAGTGGAGAAGTGCTGGGTAGTGCCAAACTGCGAGACCTTGACAGGCCCCCCGGCCAGGAATAAAAAATTCCTCTGGTGCTGGCCAAAAGGCCCGCCCCAAGAGGCAGGTGCAGAAAAAGTGTGATGGTGCAGTGACCAAGGTGCCACAAAAACTCAGGTGAGCTGCCCCTCACCAGTGAGAATTGAGGCACCCCTGGGCTGCCACCCCAGGGGCACGTACACCACGTGACATAAAACTCTTACTACAATCTACCTTATATTCAGGTGAAACATCGGGGGAGATTTACTAAAACAGTTTTAGTAAATCTCCCCCAGTGATACATAAACACTCATTGAGAGTAGATGGGCAGGGGTTTAGGCAGTCACGGAATTCAGGCATGTGTGAGGACACAGAGTTGAGTCTACCTCTAATAAGAATTATGGCCTGAGATGAGGAATTCAGATTTTTTTCAGGATAAATTGCATGGGAATGCAAGCACAGCCAAGGACTAGATACAGAAAAAGAAGGAAGAATTTCATAAGATTCTGTCATTAGAACTGCTAGAAAAACACCTTTTATTTTAATTAGCATTCCTATTCAAATCACAAGACAGAGTCGCTGATAACAAGTGTTTCCAGTCATATCGAGACATTTATCCATTAAATCCTTTAAAATGATGTTTAAGTATAATTTTATATGTGATTTGCATAGCATGCCAAATGCACTCTTCCTTTCAGCAACACTAGACCTCCATCAGCTTCATTTATTTTCAATATGCGCTGCTTCTTTAATTCCCTATCTAGAGGTAAATCCCTTTCACTTCTGATGGCCATCTCATTTCACAAATTCATTATTTTCAAGAGGATAGCCAAGTATTCTAATCAGAGATTTTTTTCTTCATTTGCATATTCTATAACAAAGTAACTACACGTACATTTTCATGTGATTAGCAACATGCAATCACCAATCCTTGTTATAATTCATTTCTTCTCTTCAATAAACCTTAGTACACAGTGTTGTAGTACAGCAGCTATACTAGGGTTTATTAATATTTAACACTTTGTGTGTTTTTTTTGTACAGCAGCTGTATTTGGAGTATGGGTAGTGCTGGTATTATTAGTTGAAATGATTTTCTTCAGATTAAAGGGTGCATAGGTAGTGTAAGGCTACGTTCACATGCGGGCGTAGCGGATCACGGGCAGAATCACCGCGATCCAGAATCATTGCAAACCGTGGGACGCCTTGTGTGATGCCAGTGATTTGTAATGGCACCCCAAACGCTGTGCGATGTTGCCGCGATTTCCGCCTGCCAAATCGCGGTAACATCGCGAAAACAGAATCGCAGGACTCATGATGCCCAAAAAGGTGCAGGAGCTTCTTTTGTGTGTCAAGAGTCCCGCGATTCTGTTTGCGCAATGTTACCGCGTTTCGGCAGGCGGAAATCGCAGCAACATCGCACAGCGTTTGGGGTGCCATTGCAAATCATGGGCATCGCGCAGGCGTCCCGCGATTTGCAATGATTCCGGATCGCGGGCAGAATCGCGGTGATTTTGCCTGTGATCCGCTACGCCCACATGTGAACGTAGCCTAAAAAACTCAGCAGTGCCACAATGTAGCATCATTGGCCATACCAGCTAAAAGCAATGTTACATTCACTCTCCAGGCAGCACTATATGTAGGATATATTGGGAACTGGATTGTTGTTGTAGACACTTAGACCTTTTTTATTTAGAAACATAGCTTTCCATAGAAAGAGTTGGCGTACCTCGAGGCTGAGGGCTGAGTTTGTGCTTACATTTAAAGTGACATTAAATTCCAGGTGCGATGCCTTAATATATATGTAGTACATGGCATCATTCAAGGGTAACTCCACTTTCATGGGGAAGAAAAATAGCAAATAAAGAAAAAGTAATATAGCGTATACAATTGTGACATAAGTCATATTGTAATTGAATAGTATTAAAAATGACCTTTCCTTTTCAATCTGCAGCTACTGTAATTTTCTGAAAATGCAATGTAATATGGCTTCCTGGAGGCGTTCTGTGCACAGAATGTATACTGACCACCCCCCAGAAACATAATTTCCTGCTTGTGTGATTGGCTCACCAATTTTCCCCAGAAATCTGCTTAAGATACAAGACAGATTTTTGGCATCCGCTGCAACAAAAAATTAATTTTTGGTGAGATGCTCCTAATGGGAACACATCTAAAGGGAAGTTCAGAAGCCCAGAAGAGCTCCTCATTTGAGCTTTGCAGGTGCACAGCTGATTGATTATTAAGAAACCACTCCCATTAGACTCACTCAGCACAGAGCAACAAACAGTGATTTCTTCAGAATATTAAAAGGTAGGAATCTGCAACAAAGTTTGCTATAATCCCTGCAATGTACAGAGATCACCCAGAGGGGAATGTTTTTTCTCAGCAAAAGCGGAGTTACACTTTAAAATCAAGATTCCATTGATGAATTAGAAGGTTTGTAAATACTGCACCACTGACACTCCTTCATGTCACACACAGGGCGGCTCAGGCTTCTTGATTGGCAGTTGTGCCCTTCCTCGTCGCACTGCTATTTTCACTGCAGTCCATCCGAATGAGTGGGTCATCTAATTGATTTTGGAAAAAGATTTATATGTATATAACATGTTTAACAAACACATGAAAGCAAATATTGATTTCATGGTTTTGTTTTACATAATGGTATTTACATAAATTGATTTTTTTTTAAACGCTCACATGACTGCAGGAGTCCCACCCACCATCACATGACTGTGGGAGTCCCACCCGCCATCACATGACTGCGGGAGTCCCACCCACCCATTCACAAAGGCTTCAATGATAAACAGTGAAGCAAAGAGGAAATGCTCTTAAGTCAATCAAGACCCCTGAGCCACCATGCATATGATATGAAGGAGTGTCACGTGGGTCGGCTTGCTGTAGAAGGAATGCAGAGCATGTAAAGAATGAGTGGCAACGCAGAATGATCGCCTGCAATAGTGTTGCCATTAGGAAAAGGGAAGTGACAGGATCACCAGGTATTTACTGTCACAACACCACCATTATAAGATATTCTGGTACACCTTTAGATACAAATTAAATTTTAGGTTTAATGTAATTTTAAGGGAATTTTTTCTTATTATCCAATCCTTATATCAGGCTTTAATCTCCCGTATCCTTCCTGGCATAATTACACACTTTCTGCCACAAAACCAAATGACAACATATTTATGATATTGGCTGAAGAGTGAAATGGCTCATAGGATAGACTGTTCAAGATAAACACCATAGACAGACTGCTTCCAAAGAGAGTGCTTGGGAAATAACAAAAAAAAAAAAAAAAAGTGAAAAAGAAAATGTAAAAACTTCCACCAAAATAAAGATAAGTTAGGCAAAAATGTTCCCTCTTTCTCTTACATTTTTCTTTAAATGGAAACTATTATGGCTTTTGTTCAATTATGTAATTTTTTTATCTAATTTATGACTTCAAAATGGTATATAGTTTTTATTTTTATTATTTAATTATGTTTAAACATTTATTTTAGGATGCATAGGCTTCAACCTCTCAGATAGGTTCCTAACTCTGCTAAAAGGGCATTACAGGCAGTCCCTGGGTTACAGAAAAAATAGGGACTGTAGGTTTGTCAAATTTGTTTGTAAGTCAGAACAGGTACATTTTTTAATTGTAGCTCCAGCCAAAAGATTATTTTTCAAGTTTTTTGGATAGCATAGGTAAGGGCTAACACCCCTATACCATTTGTTTTGCTGTCTGTGTCCCTGTTCAGAAGATGTCACCTCACTTTCTGTCCCTATGACAATTGGATTTTGAACATTTTGGGCTGTTGTGGAAACAAGGATTAGTGATAAAGCTTCAGTGGAGACACCTTTTTCCTATGAGAACTCTTACTGGAGTAAATTTCCCTTCCTAGGGCTAGATTTCTCTCTCTTCCTGTTATCTCCCTCCGGTTGTAAGTAGGAGTCGTTTGTAAGTCTGGTGTTTGCAACCCGGGGACCGCCTGTAAATGGCTGAGAGTGCCACAAACCTTAAGCCCAAAAATATTTTATTTTGAATAAGTTTCAGGGGCTCAAATCCCCCCCCACCCCCCTTTATCTGGGTTTGAATGCTGACAGTAGATAGACAAAGTTAGGCTCCTTTCACACGAGCGATCCGATCAGATCCGCCTGTCAGTTTTTTAGGCGGATCTGATCGGATCCCCCATGTATCCCTATGGGGCAGCGATGTCAGCATAGACATGTCCACTGACACCCGCTGCCATCCGCATCCGTGAAATCCGGACGGATGGAAACCCTATTTTCCATCCAGGGGATCGGATCGGAGGGGATCGGATGAGAGCAGACAGGTGGTCTGCTCTCATCCGATTCCCGCATAGAGATGCATGGGGCTCTGACACCTCCCTCTCCGCACACAGAGAGAAGAGGGAGCTGTCACCTGCCTGCTCAGGGGGGATCTGTGTATCGATTCCCCGCTGAACAGCACGGATCCACCTACGGAGGCGGACCGTGTGAAAGAAGCCTTACTGAAAAATAGTTATGAAGTCAATGTATAGTAAGATAGTGTTTTTGGTTGTGAGACTGACTGCCTATTGTCAGTGTAAACAAGTAAAAGATCCCTATATTTATTACTGTATATGTAGCCTTGACATTTTATGGTAATAAAAAGGAGGGTTCCGTTGAGCCTAAAGCTTGCTAAATGGTCTCTGAACCTAATATATGTTAAATAATTATATACAATATTTTACAGTATATTATTTATCTAGCTAAAGAAAGCATACAACGGTTTTTTATAGCATAGAACATAACAAAGACAAAAATTTGGTTGAAAACAAATGCTAAGTTTTAGCTATGTATGGATGTATGCTTAATGAACCAAAAATAGATGGGAACAGCCAAAATGTTAAGAAGGACAAAAGACATCTGAGGAACTATGACAGTTAGATCCCAGCACTGGAGTTTCCAAGATATATAAGAAGACCTCTGAAAATGTTTCTTACCTATGTTAATTGTAAAGTGCAGATTTTGTCTAGACAGAGAGATATTTACAAGCATCTATTTAGCAACCACATTAAGGGGAGCGAAGAACATGTGACTCCCAAGCCACTGATATAAACCAACAAATCAATGAACATCTACTTTTATATATCCCCTCCAATAACTCACTTTAAATAACCTCACACAGTCTGCTGTAAAGTCATTCTCATTTTCCATTTTTTCTCTGCAACTCCTCTAGGAAATCTGAAATGTTGTTTTGTGACTTAAAAGTGTTCATCATTTTCTTAATTTTTTTGTGTTTGCTTCATTAAATGTAATTTGTTTGTTTTTTTTGTTTTTTACAATAGCAGTTATGAAAACTGTGGAATAAAAAATGTTTTTCCTAGATAAACCTTTGGATATGTAATGCACACTGTAACAAACCAGGTACTTCTTGTAGCTTTTCTTTTTATTGTTATTTTTTATGAAGAATCTAAAATTTCAAGTGTAACACCAGCAAAAAGAAGAGTAGTCTATTTATTTCTGCATGCTCCTGTATCCAAATCACTAGCTTCAGATCTTTCCTGTGTACTATTACTGTGTACAACCGCTGATTTCCCATTTGCAGAAAAAAATATTTTAGACTCTTTTTATGTATATAATAAAGATATACAAAGTATTTTGTTCTACCTCTGTAAAAACAATCATTTGTGAATAAAAGTTACATTGTCTGTGGAGTATTGTGAATACTGCAACACTGTCTCACTTTCTTTATTCCTCAGCAACATGTTTCATGAATGAGATATTAATCCTTAAGTATTTAAAGCGGAGTTCCACCCAAAAGTGGAAAATCCGCTCATTTGCTTTCTCCCCTTTCCAGTGCCACATTTGGCACCTTTCAGGGGGGGTGGGGGTGGTACCTGTTTTTGACAGGTACCCTTCCCCACTTCCGGGAGACGGTGCCGTGGCACCGTCCCTAGGAAGTTCGCCCCCCCCTCCTCCTTCCACTGTCACCGAGCCAATCTAGATGCGCAGCACACTTCGCGCATGCACAGTAGGGACCCGCCCGTGAAGCCGCAAGGCTTCACTGCCGGGTTCCATTACAAGCAATGGCGGCGACAGCACCTGACTGCCGATGGAAACATCGCGCTGCAGTGCCGACATCACTAGACTCCAGGACAGATAAGTGTCATAATATTAAAAGTCAGCAGCTACAGTATGTGTAGCTGCTGACTTTTAATATTTGGAGGGGGAAGCTGGAACACAACTTTAAAGAAGCAATGAAAGCAAAGTACCGTACATTGTTTTGTAAGACAGCAGAGCGAAGCATTACAGAACCTTTAACAGTCAACCTTTTTGCTTGTTTGTGGCTCACTTCACCATCAGCTCTGGTGTGAACCAGCATTATTTTTAGTACTATAATTGTATCTGACAATTACAGTATTAAACAAATGAATGCTGCCTTAAGGCTGCAGTGGCATCTCCTGCTCCATCTGCAGGCTAAAGGCTTGAGTAATATTAACTACCTCAATACTGGGCACTTAAACCCCCTTCATTCCCAGACCAATTTTCATCTTTTAGCGCTGTTGCATTTTGAATGACAATTGCACGGTCATGCAACATTGTACCTAAACCAAATTTGTGCCATTTTTTTCCCCACAAATAGAGATTTCTTTTGGTGGTATTTGATCACTGCCAGGTTTTTTCTTTTTTGGTGCACAAATAAAAAAAGACCGAAAAGTTTGAAAAAAAAAAAAAAGTTTTTTTGTTTAGGTTATAAAATTTTGTGAATAGATACGTTTTTTCCTGCACTGATTAGCACTGATGACGCCGCACTGACAGGCACTGATGAGGAGACACTGATTGGGTGGCACTGATATGCAGCACTGATGGGCACTGATAGGTAGCACTGATATGCAGCACTAATGGGCACTGATATGTGGCACTGATAGATAGCACTGATATGTAGCATTGGTGGGCACTGATAGGCAGCGCTGATGGGCACTGATAGGCAGCACTGATAAGCACTGATCAGCAGCATTGATGGGCACTGATGGGCACTGATAGGTGGCACTGATCGGCACTGATGGGCAGCACTGATTGGCACTGACGGGGGGCACTGATGGGGGGCACTGATGGGCACTGATAGGCAGCACTGGTGGGCAATAATGGGCACTGGTGGGCGGCACTGGTGGATGGCAATAACGTGCACTGGTGGGCAGCACTGATATATGGCATTGGTGGGCAGCACTGATAGGAGGGCACCACTAGCAGGCTGTTTGCCATCCCTGGTGGCCATGGTGGGCATCCCTGGTGGTCATGGGTGGGCATCCCTGGTGGCTCTAGTGGCACCCCACCCCCCCAGGGCTGCACTGGTAATCAATGTTCTGATTACCAGCACAGACCCCCCCTGGGATCAGTGAGTACTTAGAAATACTCACTGATCACCCCAGCTCCAGTATCGATCCTCTTCTTCTCCTCCCTGACAGGATCTGTCAGGAGGAGAAGAGATCGAAGCCGTTACAACGGCTGTATTTACATTGCATGATGGCTGTGATTGGACACAGCCGTCATGTGATCAGGAGGGCCAATCACAGGGCCCTCCTGACGCATCTTGTTGCGCTGTGTCCGATCTCGCTCCTTCTGAAGGACGTTCCGGAACGTCCATTCAGAAGGACGAGACTCCCACCCGGCCGTATATGTACAATGGCCGGGTGGGAGGTGGTTTTTTGTTGTTGTTTTAAAATAATAAACATGTTATACTTACCTGCTCTGTGCAATGGTTTTGCACGGAGCAGCCCTAATCCTCCTTCTATAGTTTCATAGTAGATAAGGTTAAATAAAGTCTCTAGTCCATCTAGTTCAACCTGTGTAGGCGTATGTGTGCCAGTGTCGATAATTATTTCCCATATTCCTGTATGTTGTGTTCACTAAGATGCAGGTCCAAGAGTCTTTTAAAACTATCAATACTTCCGGCTGACACAACCAGTTACACATCCTTATTGCCCAGACAGTGAAAACCCCCCTACGCAGCTTAAGGTTAAACTGTTTCTCCTCCAGTCTCATTGTGTGGCCTTGTGTCCTCTTACACTCCCTGAGACTGAACAGTTTCCCACCTACACTGGGATCACCATTGAGATTTTTGTATATTGCTATTGTATCTCCTCTCAAGCGTCTCTCCTCCAGGGAGAATAGGTTTAGTTTTTTTAGTCGTTCCTCGTAATTGGGGTCCTCCAGTCCCCTTATTAATTTTGTTGCCCTTCTCTGGACTCTTTCCAGTTCCAGCACATCCTTTCTGATGATTGATGACCAGAACTGGACAGAATACTCTAGATGTGGCCAAACCAGGGTTTTTATAAAGTGGCAGTATTATAGTTTTATCTCTTTAGTAAATTCCCTTTTTAATGCATGCTAATAGTCTGCTGGCTTTGCTTGCTGCAGCTTGACATTACATTATATCTTCTCGGGTCACCCACCAGCGCTCCTGGCTCCCCCCCCCGCTGAGTGCCCCATAGCAAGCTGCTTGCTTCCGAGCCCCTCTTTGTGTGTCCTTAAGACACACAGAGTGGGGCTGGCCCAGCCCCCCGCTCCCTCGTCACTGGCTCTAAATTACAGAAGTGGTAGTCAATGGCTCCTGCTGCTGTATCTGAGCAAATGAGGAGCGAGAGAGCCTCAGCTTTTTTGCACATTGCCGGATCGAGATTGAGGGGAGCTGCATGCAGAAGGTTTTTTACCTTGCAGTAAGGTAAAAAAAAACTTCCTCCTTAACAACCACTTTACCACTGCACAGGTATCGGCCACGCCCAGCACGGGGCTCGGTCCGCGCACAACGCCTCGTGAGGGTGAGCTGCTCGTCTTAGCTTCCCGGTGGTCAACGGTATCCAAGGCCCTGATTTTTTGGATCACTGCACTTAGAAATAGGATCGCTTCCAACCCACAGCCTAATCAGCCCTACAGGAGCCAAAGGAAATCAACATCAGCTCATTCTGCTTCAATCTCACCACCTAGTGGTAAGTAGATACCCAAAGGGGGATACCCCGAAGCAACAAGAAATAAGCATCAAGCTCCTGTTTTTTACTAAAGGACTGTTTTATGGACTGTCTATCAGGCACTTAGGTTGCACTTTACCCATGAGTTTTACATTGTAATATCTGCACAGTTTTTATGGTTTTTATTGCTTATTTGCACAGAGTTCACACTATACTGGCACTTTATTGATTGATTGATTAATTGATTTATTTTAGTAATATAGATGAGTTTTTAGAACACTTTATATATATTTTAGTACTTATATTTATTAGCAGCGCTGCAATCACTGACCTCTATTCACCAAAAGCACTAGCACTTTTCTCGCAGCAGGCAGCTAATTGCGGACACCTTTTTTGATATTTGTACACTCCTTAAGCGCGAGGCCCACAGTCATACCAGGAATTAGGTATTCCCTCCATGGAGTGGGGATAAAAGTAAAAAAGTGTAACCATTAATAACTGAGAAAAGAGGGGTCCAGAGAAGAAAGGCTAATTAAGTCAGGGTTCCCAAGCTTCAAGGGTCTTTAAAATGCTAGTCATTTTTTCATTAACTAATATTTGTATTCACATGCTCCTTAACTTCTGATAAGTTTTTTTTTTCCTCAAATAAATTTTATTGAATTAACAATTGAAAAATTGTGCCAGCAGTACAGTCTCCAGCTCAGTCAAAATACAATGCAACATACGGATTTAAAAGCATAAAAGTATTACATCCATAGAAACATAATAAACCATAACCATTAACAGATACATGACTTGCATGAATATGCCCATAACCCCACTCTCCATTACCCAAGGGTAACTGCTAAAACCAATTCGTAATTACCATCTACCAATGACCAGCCAGTCAAGTCCACTGGTGCTAGACCTGGTGTGTCTAACCAAGGTGCCCATTGTTTATTGAATTTATCATAACCGCCTCTGTGCTGAAAGATATAATTTTCTAATCAGAGGGTATCCTGCATTTGAGCTAACCATTCCTTCGAGGTAGGGGAGTCTGCAAAGATCCAATGGCAAAGTATTACCTTCTGGGCTTTAAATAATGCCCTCGCTTTGGCCTGCCTCGGCGCATCATCAAACTTTAGGTTACTCAGAATTTCCAGCACACAGATTTGTGTATCCTCAGGTTTATGTACCTGAAAGACATTGGCAATGGTGGCAGTGACCTCTTTCCAGTATCTATGCAGCTTTGGGCAGCGCCAAATAAGGTGAATCAAGTCTCCCGGGTCTCTATTACATCTGGAGGAACTTCTAATAAGTTAACTCTAGGCTTCTTCAAGGTTTTAGCAATTGTCTGCTTGGCAAAAAAAAAAGATAGTTTCTGTTGATAAGAGGTAAGCCCGGGAGACCACAGGGTGCCAGCAAGCCAGCCACCCACCACAGGGTGCCAGACAGCCAGCCACCCACCACAGGGTACCAGCCACCCACCACATGGTGCCAGCCAGCCACCCACCACAGGGTGACAGCCAGCCAGCTACCCACCATGGCATGCCAGACAGCCAGCCACCCACCACAAGGTGCCAGCAAGCCAGCCACACACCACAGGGTGCCAGCCAACCAGCCATCCACCACAGGGTGCCAGACAGCCAGCCATCCACCACAGGGTGCCAGCAAGCCAGCCACCCACCACAGGGTGCCAGCCACCCACCCACCACAGGGTGTCAGCCAGCCAGCCATCCACCACAGGGTGCCAGCAAGTCAGCCATTAAATATTAAACAAAAATTAACATGTTCAGTACCAGATTTGTGTCAAAAATTGTCTTTATCTTTCAAAACTTTAAATGTACAAAATATCGGCCCATATCGGCCGATATTGCTATGCGATGGCCAATATATCGGCAATGAAAAACCAATATCAGTCGATCCCTAGTGTGTACACAACGTTCAACATCTGATTTGACTTTGCAAGCGAAAATTTCTAATGGGACAAACTCCAAAATTGTTCTTGTACATGAACAGAATGAACTATTTTTGTTTGATTTGTACCATTTTCATATGATATTGGTATTAGAAATATCAGAGTTTGTTGTATGAGAATTTTCGTACATTATTTTTATCCTTGGTTCCGGCTTGCTATGTAGCAATGAGGAAAACTGGGCGATCATACAGCCAATTTTCTTATGTGTGTGCCTTAAGACTCTCTTGTAGTCTGTGCGTATAAAGGGTAGAAGGAGGTATTGGGGAACAAGTATGTGCCCAGGTGAAGGAGAAGATCCAGTGACATATACACATATAAATGACAGAAAGCTGGATTGTCAGGGTTTGGAAATAATATAAGATCTTGGGAAAAAGGATTATCTTCACTCAAGGGCGTAGATAGAGGCAGGGGGGTCCATTCGGTCAAAATGCTCAGTCAATATCCCTGCTGCCTCATCAACAGTGCAGTGCAAGCAGCTAGAATTGTGGAGTGATCTGTCAGCCACAGGGCAGCCTATAAGGTGGTACAGCAGCCAGCCCCTCCTACAGTGCCCAAGCCCCATCAGTTTAATAGGGGGGCCCTAAGAGGCATAATAGTCACTAGCACCTGGCACCTACCCAACATCTCTTGCATGGCCCCGACTCTTACAATACCTGCATGAAGGTCCCAGATACCGGCAACTGCTTGTGCAGGACCAAGGGAACTCCTAGACTCCTCAGCTTTCATATGCCATGTGACCCAGCTAAGTGGAGAACTGAGAGGCAGAAGTTTCCTTGCCTCTGTGCTGTGCTGAAACTGAAGTCAGGGAGGTGGAGAGGGATAGACCTTCTGTTTGGGGGAAGAAGGGGGTGAGGATCTCTGCCTGGGGAGTTTTGTTTGGTGGGGGTTAAGGAAAGTAAGTGTGTTTGGTTTTGGAAAAGGGGGGTGGCATTTCTTGTGGGGAAGTAGGGGGTATCAAAGAGCATGAATTTGCTTCTGAGAGTTTTCTTGTATGAAGGGAGGTCTTCTTCAGGATTAGGAATCTTGGTTGCCTGAGGGAGATTTGCTTGGGGGTGGATGCATAGTAAGGTTAGCTAAAAACCAAACTTAGGTCTCATTTATATGTCCCAAATAGCTATGGGAAAGCATGTATACCATGAATACCTACAGCTGGGATCCCAAGTGTTACAATCATTGGCGGCTGCTCAGCCTGTACAGCTGAGGGACAGGTTATAGGGAGCCAAGATCTGCAGATACATGCGAATACATGTTACCAGCAGCAGACAGCCTTGGCTCTTTTCTCACAAATGTAAGTACACCCCTCACATTTTTGTAAATATTTTATTATATCTTTCCATGTGACAACACTGAAGAAATGACACTTTGCAACAATGTAAAGTAGTGAGTGTACAGCTTGTATAACAGTGTAAATTTGCTGTACCCTCAAAATAACTCAACACACAGCCATTATTGTCTAAACCGCTGGCAGCAAAAGTGAGTAAACCCCCAATTTAAAATGTCTAAATTGGGCCCAAAGTGTCAATATGTTGTGTGGCCACCATTATTTTCCAGCACTGCCTTAACCTTCTTGGGCATGGAGTTCACCAGAGCTTCACAGGTTGCCACTGGAGTCCTCTTCCACTCCTCCATGATGACATCATTGAGCTGGTGGATGTTAGAGACCTTGCACTCCTCCACCTTCCATTTGAGGATGCCCCACAGATGCTCAATAGGGTTTAGGTCTACAGCAATGGTATTACATATGTTGGAGGTCATACACTTCTTTGGGTATAAGAAGGTAATGTTTATCAAAATGGCACTTTCCAAAAGTAGTTTGACAGAAGCCTAAAGACCACAGATTGCCAGAGGAGCACTTCTACCAGAGGAGCACTTCCCTTGTAGGAGGTATCCGATATCTGGGTAACCCTGCGATCCCCAAGGTCCTTGCAGTCTTCCAACTGCTGGTGGGAGACAGTTCCAAGAAACTGGCAGAAGAGACAACCTGTTAGGGAAAACTCATTCTTTCCCTCATCGTCAGGTATCTCTCCTAACTAGTGGAACACTGTCATATTTATAAAGCAGTGACTGATTCACTGGGGGTGAATCAGTCAATTAAAACATATACACCAGGGTGATTTACCTGAAGCGAATGTATTTTCAATGATAGATTTACTGTTTTATGACTATGCCCCTTTGTTCTTCCTAATCCCCCTTGTAACATCATGCCAGTAATTCTGTTAATTATCTTCCTCCAACAGAAAAAGCTTTCCCGCAAAAGGGCTGAGACAAAATGATTTAACATTGAGAGGGGTGCTTACAATGGTCAGCTTTTACTAATTTATTTAAAACCTTTATCCTAAAAGGAAAAAAAAATGTTCCAGTAACTGTTTAACCTTCCTAGCGGTATTCCCGAGTGTGACTCGGGGTTAGATTTTAGTGCCAAAAGCGGTAACCCCGAGTCACACTCGGGGTAGCGCTAAGAAGATCGCTGGATGCTGGAGGAGGTTTTACTTACCTTTACTCCGGGATCCAGCGAAGAATGCGAGCGGTGTGCGGCGGCGGAGCTTCCTCCCGATCGTCTGCAAGCCCCGGCTTCCGTCTCCGGCGACGTGACGTCCGCCGGGGGGTGGAACCGGCGGCAAATTCGAATGTAAAATGCACCAAACACACTGATATCGTTCAAAATAAAATAAAATCACATTACATTACCCCCCAGTGCCCTTTCCTGCAGTTTTACTGTACTTTTTATGTAAATATATGTATATATATATATATACATATATATATACAGTATATATATATATATATATATATATATATATATATACGTATATATATACACATATACATATATATATATATATATATATATATATACACACACACACACACATATTATATATATATATATATATATATATATATATATATATATATATATATATATATATATATATATATATATATATACATATATACATATATATGTATATATATATGTATATATATATATATATATATATATATATATATATATATATATACACGTATATATATATATATATATATATATATATATATATATATATATAATATGTGTGTGTGTGTGTGTATATATATATATATATATATACACGTAATTCTTGTGAATGAGCAGCCCAAACCAACTGTATACATTATATATATATATATATATATATATATATTATATATAATATATATATATAATATATGTATACATACATATATATATATATATATATAATATGTATAATAAATGTATACAGTTGGTTTGGGCTGCTCATTCACAAGAATTACATGCTTTCAGCACCTAAAATAATGGTACCGCTTTCAGCACCTAAAATCCAAAAGAATCATACCGCCAGGGAGGTTAAAGAGTGTTAGCTGGAGTTAGACTTTAATTTGTTAGTCAATTATGGAAAGCTTTTATAAATCTACTAGTCGATCTAATGGGCCATACACACTATACAATTGTCTTTAGATTTTTTCCTTTAGATTTACCAAAAATATATAATGTGAGGTCAAATCTAAACATTTTCAATTTGTATGCAATCAGGCAGGCCCTTGCACTTCATAGTTGAAGGTAAATCTAAAGGAAATCTGACAACAAAAGTTATATAGCATGTATCCAACTTAACTCTAACTTCTCAACAGGTTGACAATGTTGCTGTCCAAAGGTGGCCACATTAGTCCTTCATAGATACAGCAAGGAATGAGTGTGGCCACCCTAAAGCTGGATACACACTATACAACTTTTGTTGTTTTATTTCCTTTAGATTTACCTTCAACTATGTAGTGTAAGGGCCTGCCTGATTGCAGAATATAGAATATTTGACACAGTCCTGACCTCAGTATCTGAGGAAAGGGATTTAGGAGTAATTATTTCAGAAGACTTAAAGGTGGGAGGACAATGTAATAGAGCAGCACGAAATGCCAGCAGAATGCTTGGATGTATAGGGAGAGGTATAAGCAGTAGAAAGAGGGAAGTGCTTATGCCGCTGTACAGAACACTGGTGAGACCTCACTTGGAGTATTGTGCGCAGTACTGGAGGCCATATCTCCAGAAGGATATAGATACTCTAGAGAGAGTTCAGAGAAGAGCTACTAAACTAGTACATGGATTACAGGAAAAAACTTACCAGGAAAGGTTAAAGGACCTTAACATGTATAGCTTGGAAGAAAGAAGAGACAGAGGGGATATGATAGAAACTTTTAAATACATAAAGGGAATCAACTCGGTAAAGGAGGAGAGCATAATTAAAAGAAGAAAAACTACCACAAGAGGACACAGTTTTAAATTAGAGGGGCAAAGGTTTAAAAGTAATACAAGGAAGTATTACTTTACTGAGAGAGTAGTGGATGCATGGAATAACCTTCCTGTAGAAGTGGTAGCTGCAAATACAGTGAAGGAGTTTAAGCATGCATGGGATAGGCATAAGGCTATCCTTCATATAAGATAGGGCCAGGGACTATTCATAGGATTCAGATATATTGGGCAGACTAGATGGGCCAAATGGTTCTTATCTGCCGACACATTCTATGTTTCTATGTTTCTATGTTTTTCTATACAAATTAAATGTGTTTAGATTTGACCTCATATTAACTTCTTGCCATCCGCGCTATAGCCGAAGTACGGCTACAGCGCGGACTCGAATTTCCGGGAGGCCGTCTTTATACGGCCTCCCAGAGACAGGCTTCCCGTGCGCTCCCGCGAGCGCGCATCGGGGAAAATCTGTGTTGGCGGTGTCCCTTGGACACAGCCAATCACAGATCGTGGTAAATGGCCAATCACAGCGGCCATTTACCATGTGATCGGCCCATGCAATGAGAGATGATCTCATATGTAAACATATGAGATCATCTCTCATCGCCAGCGCTCCTTCCTCACACGGAGACTGCAGTGTGAGGAAGGAGGAGAGCCGATCAGCCATCGGGGACACAGTGGAATGTAATCAGGGCACTGATCACCAGTGCCCTGATTACTACAGAGGTAAAAAAACAATGTGCCCACCATCAGTGCCCACAGTGCCCTCCATCAGTGCCCCCCATCAGTGCCCACAATCAGTGCCCATAGTGCTGCCAGTCAGTGCCCATCAGTGCCTGCTCATCTAGGCACTGATGAGCACTGACTGGCAGCACTATGGGCACTGAGTGTGGGCACTGATGGTGCTGCCCATCAGTGCTCATCAGTGCCGCCCATCAGTGCTCATCAGTGCCACCCGTCAGTGTCCATCAGTGCCACCCGCCAGTGCCCATCAGTGCCGCCTATCAGTGCCCATCAGTGCCGCCCGTCAGTGCCGCCTCTCAGTGCCCAGCAGTGCCACCTCTGTGCCCAGCAGTGCCACCTCTCAGTGCCCAGCAGTGCCACCTCTCAGTGCTCATCAGTGCTGCCTATCAGTGCTCATCAGTGCCGCCTATCAGTGCCGCCTATCAGTGCTCATCAGTGCGGCATATTAGTGCCTCCTCATCAGTGCCACCTCATCAGTGCCCATAAGTGCCACCTCATCAGTGCCCATAAGTGCCACCTCATCAGTGCCCATCAGTGCCGCCTCAACAGCGCACATCAGTGAAGGAGAAACATTTATTTATTTTCAAAATTTACTCGCAGAAAATAAGAAAAACTTTTTTTTTTCAAAATTTTCTGTATTTTTTCTTTTTTTTTTTTTGTAAAAAATAAAAAACCCAGAGATGATTAAATACCACCAAAAGAAAGCTCTATTTGTGTGAAAAAATGATAAAAATGTCATTGACTGCGCAATTGTCATTCAAAGCGTAAGAGCACTGAAAGCTGAAAATTGGCCTAGATGGGAAGGGGGTGAAAGTGCCCGGTAGGCAAGTGGTTAAATGCTTTTGGTAAATCTAAAGGAAAAAATCTATAGAAAATTGTATAGTGTGTATCCAGCTTAAGACATGAAGTGTGTTACTGGCTGGAAGTGCATACATGCAACTACCCCTGATGGTACAATGTTTTCTGGGCACAATGAGAGTTGGACTAACCCTCTGTACACTGCTATATACCCTAAAGGGCCATACACACTATAAGATTTTCTGAAGACTTTTTCCTTTAGACTTCGCAAAACCATATAATATGAGGTCAAACCTAAACACTTTCAATTTGTATGCAATCTGGCAGGCCCTTGCACTACATAGAAAAGGTAAATCTGAAGGAAATCTAAGCACAAAAGTTGGATAGTGTGTATCCAGCTTTACATATTTCTAGCAAACTTTTGCATAAAAGCAGGTATTCTCACTTTGCAAATACTGCAATACATCTTCAAGCTGTTCCATTGCTTCAAAGTGATCCCTCTCTGACCAATCCCTATTCTACTTAGTAATACAAAATACTGGCTTGTTCATAGCACACTATGAACAGCATATTACGACACTGGGCACAATTCACTAAGCAATATTTTACCCCATCCGAGTATGCGGTAAAATAACACACAACGTTCTGAAAAAAAAATGTAAAAACCTTTAGTGAATTGTGCCCACTATGGGGTAAACTAACACAGTTTCTTCAGTTCTAAATACACTTCAGTTCCCTCCCTCCCCAGCAATATGTACTCAACTTTACCTGCTACTCTGTCATCTTATTCAGCTGCTGGGAGTGAATTGAAATACCCAGAACTTTTGAGTATGGGTGATCATGTGACTCGCTCCCCTTCTCCCATGTGACAATGTTGATAACTCATTATTGGCTCAGTTTTGTCACAAAGGAGCAGGAAGTGGGTCTATATCCCTGTGTAAGCTCTATTAAGTCAGTTTGGAGTATGCACAGGGCTTTCCTGTGCAAAATCACGTGCCTGGGCCTGGGACGCACGCCACTGGTGACCCATTCCTGCTGTGATTGGACACAGCAGGAGCCAATCAGTAGGTCAAGGGGACCCAATGTTCGCCGGCACCTCGTTATTGTTAGGGAGAGAGGCTGAATGGGGCTTGCCTATGTTGCGTGAGAGGAGAAGATGGAGATCCTGTGTTTCTGCTAAGCAGGAACACAAATCTCTGTCTTCCCCCAGTCAAAGCGTCCACCACACAGTTAGCAAGCACTCCCAGGGAACACATTAAACCCTTTGATCACCCCTGATGTCAACTCCTTCCCTGTCAATGTCTTTAGCATAGTGACAGTGCATATTTTATAGCACTGATCATTGTATTAGTGTCACTTGTCTCCATAAAAGTGTCAAAAGTGTAAGTTAGTTTCCGATCTGTCTGCCGCAATGTCGCAGTCCCACTAAACATTCTTAAATGCTGCCATTACTAGTAAAAAAAATTAAAAAAATAAAAATTCCTTAAACGCATCCCATCGTTTTTAGATGCTATAACTTTTGCGCAAACCAATCAATATGTTCTTATTGGGATTTTTTTTCACCAAAAACATGTAGCAGAATACATATTGGCCTAAATTGATGAAGAAATTTGATTTTTTCCATTTTTTTATTGGGTGTGTTTTATAGCACACATGTCAAACGCAAGGCCCTGTGACTGAACTCAGCCCTCTAGGCCATTTCAAGTGGCCCTCACACCTCTCCTGCAGCTGCGGCAACCCCTTCATTGTTGCCCCTACCTTGTCTCAGCAGTCAGCAGCAGAGAGGAGGACAGAACTCCTCCACCAGACCCTATACTTCTCCATGCAGCCACAGAGAGGCTTGTATCTACCCCCCCCTTCCCCATCTCAGCAGTCCGCAACAGAGAGGAAGACAGAACTATCCTATAGATCCTGTGCCTCTCTGTGCAGCTCCAGCAGCCCCTCCTCTCTACTTCCCCTGGTCTTAGCATTCAGTAGACTCCAGCCCTCCTCTGGTCCTCCTCCAGACTCTGCACATTCTGCTTCCCAGATTCTTACCGACAGCAGCACAAGGTAAGGGGGTACACTGTGATGTAAGGGACTCTTGATTTCTGATGGAGGGAGAGGGGGTGCTCTTGAAATCTGATGTAAGGGAGGACATCTAGTCTTACAGATACAACTGGCCCTTTGAGGGCAACCATAATGCTGATTTGGCCCACAACGAAATTGAGTTTGACACCCCTATTTTATCGCATAAAGTAAAAAAAATATATATTTTTTTTAAATTGTCTGCCTTTTTTGATTATAGCGCAAAAAACATAAATAAATGCAAAGGTGATCAAATACCACCAAAAGAAAGCTCTATTTGTGGGGGAAAAAGGACATCAATTGTATTTGGGTACAGAGTCGCATGATCATACAATTAGCAGTTAAGGTAACGCAGTGCCGTATCGCAAAAAAAAAAAAAAAAAATGGCCTGGTTATGAGGTTGGGGGGGGGGGGGGGGGATAAACCTCCTGGTGCAGAAGATGTTAAAAAACAAAAAACCTGATAAATACAGAGCGACTTCCACTGCTGACTTCCTAAAATGCATATTGACTGAATGTTACGCTGATCCTTTAGCTTTAGTACTATAGGACCCACTTCATACCAAACACATTTTCTCCCCAAGAAAGAAGTGTGCGGTTATGTGGGAATTCTAAACAACCAGAGCGGCTTTCTTCATTGCTTTGTTCACCTTTCTGTATAAAAAAAAAAACACCTTGAAATCAATTCTTAGCTACAGAAGCCTTAAGCAGTGGACACTTCACAGCTGGACAGCTTCAATGAAGAGTATTGAGCTTTGTGCTCAGGATGCTGACTGCCTTCCTCTCTCTCTGTATTGACGGCCTCCGTCCGGCCCTTTCTCCATCTCTTATAGAAGATATGCAGCGGGAGAACTATTTCACCTTGTTTTTCAATCAAAACCACCAGCTTGTTCATGCTGTTAGGTGATTTAAGTCCTCGACCTCCTTACCATGCCTACATTACATGAATCAAGCCTCTGATCCCCGCGGTTTGTTTTACTTCCCCCCCTGCTTTGCATGCTTAGTTCTGTATTAAAAAAAAAAAAATACAAGTTTTTGATACGGCTATGTATTTATGGTCGCAGTATTTAGCTAAATTCAGCAGTATTTACCTGAAAAGTAATCCAGGTTCATTTCTTTTCTTATGCCAGTGTTATGAAATAAAATATTGCACTCACTTGAAATAGGGGAAAGTAGAATGAGATCTCCCATTCCTCCCTTTTCACGGCCCAGCACTTTCACTGTCCCACCTCTCACATCCAGACCCAGCTTCACCACGTTCGCTCTCCTAAAACCCACACAATACCCAGGGCCAGCCCTACCATGGGTCCAGCTGGGTCCATTGGACCCAGGTGGCACATAGAGGGGGGCAGCACATTTTTTTCCAGCAGATTTGTATGTCCTCAGTTTGCGGCGTGTTACGGGCCGCATTTCCCCATCTCATACTGCCGCCCATAGTGCAAACTGATAAGTATGAGGAGGCGGAGCGTCTCCTCCGGGGAATGTCCCTCGTGTGGTTGTGGTGTGCACAATGATGTCAGACATCAGCACACTCTCTCTCATGCAGGGCAGGCTGGATCTTCTAGGGCAGTGGCCTCGGCAGATACACGAGTCACAGGAGCACAGACAGGGGGTGTTTGGTGGATCGGTCCGGTGGTAAGTTTTGGAAGAAGATAACAGTATATATAATATTTTCTACATTTTATATTTTTTAAAGGTATTACTGTTTTTTTTTTTTTGTTTGTTTTGTTTTTTGTCCCTATACTCCACAAAGCATCCCCTTAACCTCCCCCACAATGCAGCCCCTTAACCTCCCCCACAAAGCAGCCCCTTAACCTCCCCCACAATGCAGCCCCTTAACCTCCCCCACAAAGCAGCCCCTTAACCTCCCCCACAATGCAGCCCCTTAACCTCCCCCACAAAGCAGCCCCTTAACCTCCCCCACAATGCAGCCCCTTAACCTCCCCCACAAAGCAGCCCCTTAACCTCCCCCACAATGCAGCCCCTTAACCTCCCCCACAAAGCAGCCCCTTAACCTCCCCCACAATGCAGTCCCTTAACCTCCCCCACAATGCAGCCCCTAAACCCCCCCCCCCCCACAATGCAGCTCCTTAACCTCCCCCACAATGCAGCCCCTTAACCCCCCCCCCCCCACAATGCAGCCCCTTAACCTCCCCCACAATGCAGCCCCTAACATCCCCCACAATGCAGCCCCTAACCTTCCCCACAGTACAGCCCCTTAACCTCCCCCACAATGCAGCCCCTAACCTTCCCCACAATGCAGCCCCTAACCTCCCCCACAATGCAGCCCCTTAACCTCCCCCACAATGCAGCCCCTAACCTTCCCCACAATGCAGCCCCTAACCTTCCCCACAGTGTAGCCCCTTAACCTCCCCCACAATGCAGCGCCTTAACCTCCCCCAAAATGCAGCCACTTAACCTCCCCCACAATGTAGTCCCTTAACCTCCCCCACAATGCAGCCACTTAACCTCCCCCACAATGCAGCCCCTTAACCTCCCCCACAATGCAGCCACTTAACCTCCCCCACAATGCAGCCCCTTAACCTCCCCCACAATGCAGCCACTTAACCTCCCCCACAAAAAATGTTGCATATAGACAAGGTGCTGTTGCATGTAAATCTGACTTCCTGATAAATGTGATTTTAGTTTTAATTATCATGATATAAAAAAATGGATGTTGGGGCCTTTTAGTGGGCATGATTTGTTTTGGGGGGGGGGGGGAGCAGCATTTTATTCTTGGACCCAGGTAGCACAATGTCTAGGGCCAGCCCTGATATTACCCCTCAACTGAATTTCCGTTGGAAATTCAGAAGAATCATTTGATATACTTCCCAAATTCCACAAGCTATGTGCCAGAAAGAGACATCAGAATCGTCACTGTCGTCACTTTCCGTACCTGATGACAAATTTTCCCACCAATTGCTAACTCGGTTCATTTAAAAGTGCTTTTGAGCAAAAAGAACGCTTTTTGGGCGCCATGGTCATTCAAACTTTTCCATGCACAAAGCACAGGAAAAGCACAGGCAGGGCACTGGAAAAGTCACCAGGTGAAATCCTGTGGGGAAATTGCATGATACAGTGTGATCTGTTAGGATCACAGCTTTCTATCATGTAATTTGTGTATTTACACTTTTGAATTTGCCGCCGGTCCCTTCCCCCACTGCGTCGCAACGCTTGCAGGGAAGAGAACCGGTAGGCAAGTGCCGGCAATCGGCCGTGCACAGAGCGGGGAGAGAGTGTGAGGACGGCGGGGAGGACGGCGGGGGATCGCAGAGAAGGTGAGCAACATTATGGGGTAATCCCGAGTGTGGCTTGGGGGCTACCACTTTTGGTACTGAAAGTTAATCCCGTCCCTGAGCCACACTCAGGAATACCTCCAGGTGGGGGGGTTAAACCTCAATTAAAATTCTTTGGAAATAAAATATTACCTGTCCTGGAGCTTCTTCACAAAATCTTAGCTCTGTTGCTGAGCAAAGCCACCTGAGGAATCTTCACATCCAACATACACTATATTGTCAAAAGTATTGGGACATGTGCCTTTACACACAAATGAACTTTAACGGCACCCCAGTCTTAGTCCGTAGAGTTCAGTATTGAGTTGGCCCACCCTTTGCAGCTACAACAGCTTCAACTCTTCTGGGAAGGCTGTCCACAAGGTTTAGGAGTGTGTCTATGGGAATTTTTGACCATTCTTCCAGAAGCGCATTTGTGAGGTCAGGCACTGATGTTGGATTAGAAGGCCTGGCTCCCAATCTCCGCTCTAATTCATCCCAAAGGTGTTTTATCGGGTTGAGGTCAAGACTCTGTGCAGGCCAGTCAAATTCCTCCACCCTAAACTCGTTCATCCATGTCTTTATGAACCTTGCTTTGTACACTGATCCACATCGTTTGGTGGAGGTGGGATCAAGGTGTGTTTACAGCTAGCCATGATGTCAAACATACTGAAAAATAGATTCTAGGTTTACACCCACTTTAAGGAAATCCTGAATACATAACTTATTAGCTCTTGAAGCCAACTTGAACCATCTTAATGTAGTACTGCAATGTGGTCACGTTGCATATACAGTAATTAATTTGCATTTTTCTGCCTTTTTTATCTGTTAAATGCTGCAGCAAGAGTTAAAAAAAAACCCCGTGCTCCAGAATTAGGAGAGTCAAACTGCTGCTCTCATACACAAACAACAAACAAGAAACAAGAGAGAGTGGCGCCGGCTTAGTGTAGCAAATTATTTATTGAAATGAAGGTAACATAAAAACTCACTTCAAGGTTAGGTTATATCGGTGTGGTAAAGATGACAGTTCATCTATTCATCTGCTTCCATCCTAATGGGTGCAGCGCGGAGTAAGAGCAGTCCTGTGGGGAGGCTGGTGATGGGCAGCTGTAGCCTGCAGTTTGGTGGTGGTGTGTGACTGGTGGCCATGTTCCGACTTCCGAGCCAATGACGTCACATCCGGTTAGGAGGAGGAGCAGGAAGTGCGTGCGTTCGGAGCATCCATGCTCCTTCGTCAGTCTGTGCGAGGGCCATCTTGGGACAGGGAATATATACCCTGTTATGTGAACGATGGGCGGGATGGGGAGGGATGGGGTGGGATGGGGTGGGATCCAACCCATCGTTCACATAACAGGGTATATATTCCCTGTCCCAAGATGGCCCTCGCACAGCCTGACGAAGGAGCATGGATGCTCCTAACGCACGCACTTCCTGCTCCTCCTCCAAACCGGATGTGACATCATTGGCTTGGAAGTTGGAACACGGCCGCGAGTCTCACACCGCCACCGAACAGCAGGCTACAGCTGCCCACCACCAGCTTCCCCACAGGACTGCTCCTACTCCGCGCTGCACCCATTAGGATGGAAGCAGATGAACAGATGAACTGTCATCTTTACCACACCGATATACCAATATACACTTACCTTGAAGTGAGTTTTTATGTTACATTAATTTCATTAAATAATTTGCTACACTAAGCCAGTGCCGCTCTCTCTTGTTTCTTGTTCTCCAGAGCTCCTCCTTGCTCCAGCTGGCAGCCACTGAATGTTGCCTCCTTATTACAGATTGGAACTGTAAATACCCCCCCCTCTTTTTAATCCCCCTAAGAGCGCCATGACATACTGTTTGTTTACTCATACACAATCAGCAGCCCACCTCTCTTACGCCATTTGATTAACGACTTAGTAATCCAATCATGTCTGCACATGGTAAACAAGGAGGCAAGGCTCGGGCTAAGGCCAAGACCTGATCATCCTTTGCTGGTCTGCAGTTCCTAGTCAGCCATGTTTACCATCTCTGGAACTCTGCAGAGTGGGTTGACACCCAATCTCCAGTCTATCTGGCCATCATCCTGGAGTATCTGCCAGCTGATATCCTCGAGCAAGCCCCTCAGGATAAGAAGAAGACCTGTACCATCCCTCGACACCTCCATCCGGCTGTCTGCAATTGTGAGGAGCTCAACAAGCTGCTGGGAAGCATCACCATCGCCCAAGGAGGAGTCTTGCCCAACATCCAGGCTGTGCTGCTTGCCCACCAAGGCCAAGTAAACTGGATTATTTAACTCTTTATTAAAAAGCCCCACTGACGGTGCGCACTGCATACCCCTGGCTCACCAGCAACTTGGCTGCACCTCCCCGTCCAGGCACAGTGTGTTCCCTTTATGGGGTGCCTGCGGGCTGGTCCCGCCACTTTCCGCCTCCTTATACTTGCCCAGCTTGTTATCCCATTCACACAAGCTCTCATGTTTTTACTGCAGCTACTGTTGATTTTGTTAGTTATCTGACGTGGCTTACGCCATTCTTCTGCAACGTATATCAAAAGTTGTTACTGTTATATGTTATTCTGCTTCAATAAAATATTTGAACAAGAAAAAGCCCCACTGAACACGGCTCTAATCAACAGCTCTGATTAGCAAACGAGAGTGGATGTGGATTAGAGCGGTGTTCAGTGGGACGTGTCGCATTGCAGGAGAGCTTGTATGTGAAAGCCCCTATGTGACTCCGTATGTGATGGCAGCACAGTGCTTTTTAACTAATAAATAAATGTAAATAAGTGGCATGTATATTACTGTATATGTAGCCTGATTACATTACATTAATAAATTAGGAGGACTCAATTTGGCTATAAGAAATGGAGATGAGAAATGCTGCCCCTAGGTACCATAAAGTTACTTTAATGTGAAAGGTTTGGGCTGCAAACGTGACTTGGAATTGGGTAAAGGAGGTGCAGTTGGGTACAGATCTGGCCATACATGGGTATTCCTTTTTTATGTTGAATATTATCATTTTATGTATGTATGTGTGAACCAGGCAGGCAATGAATTGAAGTGGTTAAAGCAGAGCGAGGTATTCACTGATAGTTGCCAAATGATATGCTTGGATTAAACCAGCAGGGTCTCACAAGTCACATCAAAGGAAATATATTTTTGCTTCCAGCATATGTATAATGAACTGATAGGAGAGAGACAGCGGGCATCATCTGCCTGACCTTTGAAGGCATGCTTGATGTTTGCTAGCACATGGGCGCTTGATCCAAAAGGTTACAGTTATAAGTGCTGGCAGCGGCTTGCCTTAAAAACTGTAGGTAGACAATAGGAGGATGTCAAATAGTATAATAATAAATCTGTTTGTCTAAATATCAGCCACCTACACAAATAATAGGCGTACTTAGAAATGTCCCATAATGAATAGGATTGTACTGACTCTATTTGGTAAACCATGAGTGTCTTCTTAAAAGATAACTAAACCCAAAAACAAAAATGTCATATATTGCAGCCTACAGTCCTTAGATGTGGTGGTTGCATTTTTTTCTTCTTTTTTTTTGTTCAAGCTTTGCAGCAAATACACAAAAGGAGTTGATCTTGCCAGAAATGGCAAATCATTGTCTGCACTGAAGAATGCCAGTCACCCTTCCCCCCATTCAATGGAGTTGGAAAGATACAGAGATGTGTGTCCTGCAAACCAGCAGAGCAACTCAGGATGCCAACCATGGCTCCATCCATAGATACAATGGAGGGGTGATGTAGTCACCCAGGGACAGGAAGTGTCCAATTTTCAGACTCATTGGGTGAAAACAAAGCAGAAGATCCTTAAAAAAAAAAAAGAACAAATGCAGGCACCACACCAAGGACCAGTAAGCTACAATATATTACATTTTTGGTTTGGGGTTTAGGTACGCTTTAGGAAAAGCAATTATGGGGAGCAAAGTCAATTAATGGTTAAAGCAGCATTTAACCACAAACAAAACATGTAATATATTACAACTTTAGATGTGTTGGCTGTATTTGGTTTCTCTGTCAGGTTTTTTTTTTTTCTTCTGATTTCACCTGATGATCCTGCCAGAAACTAGACATGTGCAGAACAAAATATTTTTTTTTCTTTTCGAATCTGTATTTACATAAATTAGTTTAGTTAAATTTGTTTAAATTCAGAAAATCCAAATCGATTCAAATTCCATCAGAATTGCATTCAAATTTGAATTGAATTCCATTCAAATCAAATTTATTCTTTTGAAATTCGAATTTTGGAAGACAATTATATTCTTTCTATTCCATTCGACTCTATATTTTTTCTATTCTATACTATTTTTTAATTTTATTTTCTATTCTATTCTTTTCTTTTTTATTATATTCCTTTCTTTTCCATTCTATTTGAATTCAAATTTATTATATTTGAAATTAAAATGTATTCTTCGAAATTCAAATTTCAGAAAACAGTTATATTGTCATATTCTATTCTTTTCTATTGTCTATTCTATTCTATGCAATTCTATTATTTTATTTTCTATCCTTTTCTATTTTATTTGAAATTCAAATTTATTCTATTCAAAATTTTAGTTTTGGAAGATGGTTATATTTTTTCTATTTTACTGTTTTTCTTTACTCAATTCTATTCTTTTTTATTCCAGTCTATTCTATCCTTTCATTTTCTAGTCTATTCTAATCTATTCATTTTTATTCAAATTCAAATTTATTCTATTCAAATTTTGGGAATCTGTTATAATATTCTATTCTTGGGGTTTTTTTTTCTATTCTATTCTTTTTTATTCTATTTGAATTGGAATTTATTCTATTCAAATTTCAAAAGAAGGTTATATTCTAATTTATTCTATTTTTTTTTCTCTTGCATTCTTTTTTTTCTATTCTATTCTTTTCTATTCTATTATTTTTTTTATTGCATTCAAATTAAAATTTATTCTATTTGAAATTCGAATTTCAGAAGTTAATCATATTCTTTCTATTTTATTCTATTAAATTTTGTATTCTATTCTATTATATTCCTTTATCTTCTATTCTGTTTTATTCTGTTCTTTTATTTTCTATTCTAGTTTGTTCTGATTTACCATAATCATTTTTATTCTATTCTTTTATTTTCTCTTTTATCCCTTTATTTTCTATTCTATTTTTTCTATTCTATTTTTTTATTTTCTTTTATTTATATTCAGTTCTGTTTTACTCTATTATATTATATTATTTTTTTATATTTTATTCTATTCTTTAATATTCTGTTCTATTCTTTTCTATTCTATTCATTTATTTTCTATTCTATTTTATCCTCTTCGGAAATTCAAATTCAGTTTGAAAACTATTCAAATTTGAATTTCAACCGAAATTTAGTTTCGTCCTTTTGGATTTGTTTAAATTTCATTACTATTGTAATTCAGAAATTCGGATGCATCTGCATTTCCGAATAAGAAAAAATTTGTCAGAATTTCAATTCAGAATGAAGTGAACCGCTCATGTCTACTAGTAATACACTTCCTGTACACACAGGCTGAATATTGGGCGGCATTAGCCGATTTAGTAGAAACCTGCTGACATTTGGCCCATCTGAGCGGCAGCGGGTCCGAGGGGGCATGACCGAAAAAGATCTGCGGATTGGCACACAGACTTACTGGCAGGATCAACAGGTGAAAATAAAGGAAATAAATATAAAAAATTAAATTTACCACTTTACCACCGGAGGATTTTCCTGCTTTACGTTCAGTCCACTTTTTGCAACTTGGCACTGCGCGACTTTAACTGACAATTGCGCGGTCATGCAATGCCGTACCCAAACGAAATTTACGTCCTCTTTTTCCCACAAACAGAGCTTCCTTTTGGTGGTATTTGATCACCTCTGCGCTTTTCATTTTTTGCGATATTAAAAAAAAAGAGCAAAAATTTTGCGGAAAAAATTGATATTTTCTACTTTGACAGTTAAAAAATATCCAATATATTAAATTTTTGTCATATATTTAGGCCAAAATGTATTTAACTACATGTCTTTGACAAAAAAATCCTCAAATGTATTTTTAACTGCTTTAAGACCGGAAGATTTTACCCCATTCCTGACCAGGCTATATTTTGCGATTCAGCACTGCGTTAATTTAACGGACAATTGCGCGGTCATGCAACGCTATACCCAAATTTAATTTATGTCCTTTTTTTCCCCACAAATAGAGCTTTCTTTTGGTGGTATTTGATCACCTGTACTATTTTTAATTTTTGAAAAAAAGAGCGACAATTTTGAAAAAAAAACAATATTTTTTACATTCTGATATATAACATTCCCAAAAAAAATTTAAACATCAAATTTTTTTAACATTTTAGGGCAATTTGTTTTCTGCTACATATTTTTGGTAAAAAAAAATCATAATAAGCGTATTTTGATTGGTTTGCTTAAAAGTTAGGTCGCTAACTATTGCTGGACGATAACGAGCCACTTTGCCGCAGTACCAGCTCAGTGAGCGGTCGGCAAGTGGTTATGCAGACAGTCACCACATCTAAGAATTTGTCGAGCTGCAATTTAATAAAATTAGTTTTTGGATATAATACCACTTTAAACATTTGTCTTGCGGTCCTGATTTTCAATACAGGGACACTATATGCATGGAGTTTGTGTGCTCCTGTTTCTTCCAGGTGCCCCAGTTTCCACTCCAATAACACTGTAATCTTAAAGATGAGCTCCAGTCTCCCCCCAAAATTCAAATACTGTAGCTGCTGACTTGTAATATAAGGCCACTTACCTGCCCCTGGATCCTGCGATGTCCTCATCTGAGACGATTCTTCAATTAAATAATTGATTAACTATTTTTATACAAATCTCATTTATGTATGTATAAGATTTTTTAACTAATAATGGAATACAATATATATTTTTTATACAATTTACTGGTCTGTAATAGCATGGTGTGCCATCAAAATCCATTTTTGGTTCCTGTTTTTTGATTTCCATGATTTAGGACGAGGCACTGAGTATTATGTTGTGCCCATAGTGCCACTCTATGATGACACTTTACAATCGGATTCTTCAGTTAGCTATGGGTGAAGCACCGGCATGTTCACTACAGGATAACAGCTTCCAACTATGCTGTGCTTTGTGTTTGGTCCTGCGGTCTTCTGGGACCTTTGATGTGTCCCAAAAGGCTACGGAGGATGGAGAGAGGCCCGAATATCTGCTCAGATCGCCGCAGGGGTTACCTGTCAAAAAAAGGTACACACTCCACCCAAAAAAACATTTTTTTGTGCCAAATGTAAAAAGGGGGGAGGGGGTAGGAGAGGAGAAAGAGCAGAACTTCCCCTTTTAGGTGAAATTCTGCTTTAAGTATCCTCAAGCCAAAAGTAGCTCTAGTATGTATGTTGTTAGATTGGAAGCTTCCTTTGCTCAGAGAATTTTGTGAATGGGTCACTGTTGTTTGTAAAATCCTACAACACATGTTGGTGCTTTATAAATAAAATATGGGCAAAGTGGTGGGAAGATCACACAGACCCATGCCTAATGTTAAGTGTTTTTTTATGGGGTGCAGCATAATGACCATAAAAACAATTATACCATCTTTTGTGTAGAATTTCAGGGGAAAATATAAAGAATTTACCTTTTTATCGACTGTACAGTAATTGTAACACAGCAAATTATACAGTCAAACAAAAAATAGGAGACTTTAACACAAAGGAGGCTGAGAGGAACCTATAGTTGATATACAGTCAAAATATGTGATGAATTACAATTTATTTTTCCTGGATGAATTATACAGCCTGTTTTCGCATCCATTGAGCACAACAGGCACAAGGTCAGTTGTCAGATTTGAAATCAGTGGCAGAAAAACTTGTTGTTCTCAGTGGAACGCAAGTGCGTTGAATATCATATCCATAGTCCATAGTGGAACAATAGGCCACGGAAGCCTGGCATTGCCTTCGCTTTTTCTCTGCAAATATATGTATATAATTGTTTTTTTTTTTAAGGTGGGTTTAGCCTTTAATATAAACACGTGAAAAGAGTAATTTATGATAAGAGCTGTGAAATTGTGTAAGGAATTGCTTGATTACCTCTAACAACAGGTTTCCCAATCCTTTGGCTGCCTTTTTCATCTCTCTCTTGCTCACCTGGCTAATTAAATGGTTCTTAACGTGACACTGTTAATTGTGACACCATTGCTGTGCCCTGTGGAGATGTAGGGGTTGGGCAATGGAGCCACAGTGCATGGCAGGTGAGAGAAGGCTGGACAAGCATGCAACACACCCAGTAATGTTGAAGTCTGATGAAGGCTGCAGTGCTTTTAAACGGTGTAAAGGTAGGAGGGATGGGCACCAGAGAAGTAAGTATAAAAGCATCTCTACTGCAGGTAACATTCTTTAGGATTTTTCTTTTGAGGGGCTGATAGTTTTGCTTTAAGTATGTGTTTGCATTTTATAAAGTATTTTTCAGTAATTACAACAAACGTTTCCTTGGATGTGCTTTTGATATAATGTGCAGGTTAATTCTGGTCCATGCTGGGGCTTCGGCCAAGTGACACCCATTAGGTTTGGGGTGGAGGGCTAAATGTCTTCACTTTTTAGCCAATGATCTATCACATCAGAGCAGTGCACAGTGGCTCTGGCAGGACAGCCACTACTAAAACTATAAAACGCTGGCTGGCACTTTGTCGGTTTTACTGAAACATGTAGACATGGCACCTTGTAAAATTCCAGTAGGCCTCCCAGACAAATCCTTATAGCACAGGCTTTGTAAAAGTTTGATCCCTTACTTACACTGCTGTCAGATGGTCCATTCTCCTGCTAGTGAAAAATTGCAGGATCGCTGGGGCCAGTGGCAGTATCACTAAGATTGCTCTGAGATATCACTCCCATTGGCTAGCGACTGAAGCCTGGTACATACTAGCAGTTTTTTTCTGTTCAACCCAGCAGGCTGAATGAAAAATCAAAACAGAAGAGCTCAGAAGGAGGCGATGTACTAACTATCCAATGTTAGTACAGTGATCTCCCCCGCTGAGCTACTGTATTGTGTCCTGACACTGGTCAGCGCTCTTCATGGGCTGAGAGCATTGATCAGATGCTGATCGGCAGACCTTTTTTGGTCATGCCCATTGGACAGAAGCCTGCTGTACACATGGGTCGAATGTTGGCTGGTTTCTATTAAACCGGCTGACACCACCTGATATTCGGCCCATGTGTACGGGGCTTAGGATTTATCAGCATTCAGGTCAGTGACAGAGCATCATCACTCTGCTTTAGCTGCAAAGCAAGCAATACCATAGGGACAGCAGGCAACCTCGATAGCAATCTCATTGATGGCAATTGGTCGCTAGCGGCAGACTTGGAATCTGTAAGCCCTAAGGAGTTGAACTATAAACACAAAGTATATGTCTGTGTGAGGGAGACAAAGCCACTACCTGGTTGGCGTACCGGGGGATACAGCTGTGTCTCAATGTCCCCTCTGGACCACGGAATTTAAATCTTCAACCCTTTATGCCTTTTTCTCTCTGTTTCGCTTGCATTAGCATGGACATTCATAAACTAATAAGCAGCACCCTTACCTTTACCAAAGGGACCATTCAATTTTCAAGATTGAATTTATGATTCAGACAATCCTTCAATATGGGACCCTTAGGCCCCTTTCACACAGGCTTTCCGATCAGGTCCACCTGTCAATTTTTCAGGCAGACCTGATTGGACGCTCCATGCACCTCTTTAGAGCAGCCGATGTCAGTGGTGACATGTCCGCTGACACCCGCTGCTATCCAAACCGATCCGTGGTATCAAGACGGATGGAAACCCTATTCTCCATCTGTCTGGATTATCGGATCAGATAGGATCAGATAAAAATGGGCAAGAGGTCCATTTTCATCCGATCTCCCATAGAGGAAAGCGGGGATCTGACAGCTGCGGAGACGGACCTGTCATTCGCTTGCTCAGCGTGGTTTGGTGGATCGATCCCTGCTAAGCAAAACAGAGTCCGCCAGGCGGAAAGCCCCTGTGGAAGGAACCTTAGTCCACTGATCCATTATTGAGTGATTACTTATTATCAACCAATATCAAAATGCTATAAAGTATAGAAATGTTTCTTTATAATCTGGGGCCAAGGGGGAGCCAATGGTGGGCATGTGTTTTTTAACTATATACGTTGTGGAGTGTGAATGTTTGTCAATGTTTTAAACTTATGGGCCATACACACTATAAGATTTTCTGAAGACTTTTTCCTTTAGACTTACCAAAACCATATAATATGAGGTCAAACCTAAACACTTTCAATTTACATGCAATCTGGCAGGCCCTTGCACTACATAGAAAAGGTAAATCTGAAGGAAATCTAACCACAAAAGTTGGATAGTGTGTATCCAGCTTTATATGCAATTAAAGATGATGACTTGCACATAAGAATTGAATCCTACACACTGCTCTCTTTATTGATAAGGTGTATAACAATTGTGGTTTAGCATGACTTATTCACTATAATTGCTATTTTGAGAGGGGATTGAGCTGTAATCCATAGGGTGGTGTGTGTTTTATTCTATGTGCAATTGTGGAGTAGCTCCCCATGTGTAGTTTGGGATCTAAGACCTTGTAGGACACAGGTGTCAAACACAAGGCCTGTAACGCTCCTGCGTTTCATGTATGGTGTGGATTTTCAGCTGCAGAAATATTCCACTTCAGTAGTCATGTAAGAGAGATGCTGAGATATCATTCCCAACCTCAATGACTCATCATGTGTGGAAGGTCTTAATTCAGCTAGTAAATACACACACTCAACAAGCTGGTTCCTAGAGTGACTTTATGTATGTAGTAACACAGTGATGAAGATTTAAGAGACAGGTTGAGTGGAGGTGGTAGGTGACAGACACTTGAAGGTAAGACAGTAGCAGATGGATGCAGGTAGGTTTAGCAATCATGTATGGTAGCAGATGACAGAGTAGCAGGTGGACATACAAGAGAGATCAACCCAGTGCAGGAATAAGTAGCAGTAGTCTTAAGAGCTAGCAATCTAGATATGCAGATGTGATAAATAGTCTTTACTATGCAGAGCTAGATAGTGTAAGTTTAGTATAAGTTTATAGAGGGTTCCCCTGCGGGGTACTTAGCACTAATAGCAATACAGCTGAAGGTTGGTTCAGGAGGAGCGGATGATCCGGAAGCGGGATGCAGGGATCAGCGCAGCGAGGTTCCGTCAGCGAGGTATGCTTGCAAGCACGAAAGCTTCAAGCCAAGTTAGCATCCAGGTAAGGGTGTTTGAACGAACACATGTGAGTGAGAACCGGCGATTTAAATAGCCATCTAGTCCGGCGCTGAGTGATGACAGCTTCAGTCTTAAAGGTGTATGCGCACCTTTCCAAAAGAGAATGGTGGGGCGCATACACTTGTGAAAAGAGTAATTTAGGGTACCAAAGGTACCGGAACATTACAATACCCCCCCCCCCTTAAGGCCGGCTCCTGAAGGCCTCTGGAGCTGGTTTGTCTGGGTATCTCGCATGAAAATTGCGGATTAATCTAGGGGCATGTATTTCAGAGGTGTTTAGCCAGGTGTCGTCTTGGGGCCCATAGTTCTTCCATCTAACCAAGTACTGAAGTCTTCTTCTGTAGATACGAGAATCCAGAATCTCTTTTATCTCGCATTCTTCTCCACCTTCAACTTGTACAGGAGGCGGAGGTGGAATATTAGGCCTTATTCCTTGGTCCGGAACATGGGGCTTCAGTAGCGACACATGGAAAATGGGATGGATTTTTAGGTCTATTGGCAATGTAAGCTGTACTGCAGCTTTTCCAATAAGTTTTTTGATTGGGAAAGGTCCCAAGAACAGAGGTCCAAGCTTTTTGCTAGGGATCTTCAGTCTTAAATTTTTTGTTGAGAGCCAAACGAGGTCCCCGATAGTGTACTGTGGAGAAGGTCTTCTGCGAAGATCATAGTACTTCTTTTGTTGACTGTGAGCGTGTGCAATGGTAGTATTTAATAAACCCAGAGAATCCTTTATTTGGGTAAGATAGTCTGAGGCTACTGGGTTGTTTGAAGGAAGGATGCGTGGTGGAAGAATAGAGGGATGAAACCCATAGTTCATGTAGAACGGACTCTGCTTGGTTGTACTGTGGGTTGCGTTGTTGTAGGCAAACTCTGCCAGAGGGAGAAGATCCACCCAATCATCCTGTTGGTAAGAAGTGTAACAACGTAAATACTGCTCGATGCATTGGTTGACTCTTTCAGTCTGTCCGTTGGTCTGCGGATGGTAAGGAGAAGTGAGCTTCCGCTCGATCCGTAGTATGTGACATAGTTCTTGCCAGAACTTAGAAATAAATTGGGATCCACGGTCAGACAGAAGAGTTTTTGGGATACCATGTAATCTAAAGACATGTTTCATCAGGAGTTCTGCCGTTTGTTTGGACGAAGGTAGTCTGCGAATAGCAATGAAATGTGCCATCTTTGTCAGATGGTCCACTGACACCAAGATGGTATTAAAGAGGCAATTCTACGATGAAGTCCAAGGACAAAACTTCCCATGGAGTTTGGGGTATTGGTAGACTGCATAGTAGACCGGATGGTCTCGTAGTGTAAATTTTGGACCTGGCACAGACATTGCATGAAGAGACGAATTTTTGTATAGATGTTTTCATGTCAGGCCACCAGAATTGCCGGGAAATCAAATTAAGAGTCTTTGTCATACCCATATGTCCTGCCATAGGCACATCATGAGATAATTCCAAGATCTTGGTGCGTAGGGTAGGTGGTATGTAAAGTTTGTCGTTGTAGTAGAGGAAGCCTTCTGCATCAGTATTTAGTTGTGGTGGGGGTGAATCCAAACTTATACCATGCAAAACCTCTTCCTTCAAGGAACGGACAACTCCAATAATGCGTTTGTGAGGTATTATAGGAACGGAAGGGATTTCAAAGTAGTTTTCTTCAGTTAGTCGTGATAGTGCATCCGCCTTTTTGTTCTTATCTGCAGGTGTGTAAGTCACTAGGAAGTTAAACCTTAGAAAGAATAGTGACCATCGTACCTGTCGGTGCGAGAGAGTTTTGCTAGTCTGAAGATATTGGAGGTTTTTATGGTCCGTGTATATAATTATTGGTAATTGGGTGCCTTCGAGTAAATGTCGCCAATTCTCCAGAGCCAATTTTATAGCAAGCAGTTCCTTTTCCCCCATGGGGTTATTTATCTCGGGACTGCTTAGGGATTTAGAAAAAAAGGCGACTGGATGAAGTGGTGAAGTGTGGGTTGGTCGTTGGGAGAGTATTGCTCCTACTGCCATGTTTGACGCATCTACCTCCAGAATGTATTGGAGGGATGGGTCTGGATGGCGTAATATGGGAGCGGAAGTAAACCTTGTCTTTAACAAGTGAAAAGCTTTATTTGCTTCTTCTGACCATTTGAATGTTTTTTTATGCTAGTGAGCTGTGTGAGGGGTCTCACAATAGCAGAAAAGTTTTTAATGAACTTCCTGTAGAAATTTGAAAATCCCAGGAATCGCTGTAGCGCCTTGCGTGTGGTTGGTGTAGGCCAATCCTGAATGCAGGATATTTTACTCATGTCCATCTCGATTCCTGTTTTGGATATGATGTAGCCTAGGAAGAGTACCTCGTCTTTATGAAACAAGCATTTCTTCAGTTTCACATAAAGGTTATGTGCAAGCAATCTCGATAGTACAAGTCTTACATGTCTTATGTGTTCAGACAGGGATTGTGAATATATAAGTATATCGTCCAGATATACCACAACACAGACATCTAGTAAGTCTTTAAAAATATTGTTTATAAATCGTTGGAAAACTGCAGGGGCGTTGCATAGCCCGAATGGCATCACAAGATATTCGAACAATCCGTATCTGGTTCTGAATGCAGTCTTCCACTCGTGTCCATCACGGATTCGAATGAGATTGTATGCTCCTTTCAGGTCCAATTTTGAAAAATAGGTAGCTCCACGCACCTGCTCAATGAGCTCAGGGATAAGCGGTAGAGGATAGCGATCTTTTATTGTGATAGCATTCAATTTCCTGTAGTCGATGATAGGTCTGAGACTTGAGTCCTTATTGCGAACAAAAAAGAGTCCTGCTGCTGTGGAAGAAGTGGAAGGTCTAATAAAACCTTTTTCCAAATTCTCATCCAAATAGGTTTTGAGATGGGAAAGTTCATCCTGTGAAAGAGGATAAACATGACCGAACGGCAATTTGCTATTTGAGAGTAGATCAATGCTACAATCATAGTCTCGATGAGGAGGTAATGCTTGAGCATTTTTCTCAAGAAAAACCTCAGAAAGATCCTGATAACATAGTGGTGCAATCTCATCTGTCACCATAGACAGAATCTTCCCGGAAGACGGGAGGTTACACGTATCCTCGCAATAGCAAGAGAGGAAGGCCAAGGACCGTTCCTTCCAATCTATGGTTGGTTGGTGTGTGTGTAACCAGGGAAGTCCCAACACAATGGGAAAGTGGGGTGAAGGTATTAAATCGAAGGTATTAGTCTCCCTGTGAGACTCGTTAATAGTGACTAGAAGTGCTTGTGTCTGAACGGTGATCGGACCAGAGGATAACGGAACACCGGTAATAAGACTTACTGAGACAGGTTTAAGTTTAGAAATAATAGGAATTTTATTTGAAGCAGCAAAACATATATCAATATAATTTCCACAAGATCCTGTGTCAATCATGGCCTTAGTAGTAATCCTGTTCTGGTCCCACTGTAATGTCAAACAAACAAAAATGTAAGGGTTAGTGAATGAAGTTGTCAATCCCCCTAGGAGGACATGTGAACACTCACCCTTCTTTTTGTTGACTAGGGGACAGACATTTATCTTGTGATCCGGGGATGCACAGTACAAGCAGAAATTTTCATATCGTCTTTTGGCTTTTTCCATAGTTGATAGCGGTGGGCGTATGGTTCCTACCTCCATAGGAACGGGGTTAACGTCCGGAATCCGAGAGGAAACGGATAATGGCATTCCCATTTTCTCAGCCTTTCTTTCTCGTAGTCTTCTATCTATGGTAATACTGAGTTGTATTAATGCATCCAGGGTTTTTGGTAGATCCGCTCGGGCGAGCTCGTCCTTAACGGCTTCTGATAGGCCAAGCCTAAATTGGGTTTTCAGAGATGCATCATTCCATTCTGAATCAAGGGTCCATCTCTTGAATTCCGCGACAAAGTCTTCTACAGGCCTCCTTCCTTGTTTCAAGGATCTTAATTGAAGATCGGCAGTACTCTGCCTATTGGGGTCATCATATAGGCTAGTGAGTTCTGCTAGGAACACGGCATAGGAGTTGAGAAGCTGGTCGTTTTTCTCAAAAAGAGAGTCTGCCCAGGCTCGAGGATCGCCTGTTAGGTAAGAAATAATAGTACAAACCTTAATGTGATCAGTAAGGTAGGTACGAGGTTTTAGCAAAAAAAGTAACTCACATGCGTTTTTAAATTCGCGAAATTTTTTGCGATCGCCTGTAAATACCAAAGGGGGATTTATCTTGGGTTCAGGGGACTGAGCAGAGGTAAGTTGTGTCAGTCTAATTACCTGCTGCGACAGAGCCTGATTGTCTTCTTTTAATTCAGCAAGTGCGTGTATTAACGCAGTTACTTGCTGTTTTAATTGTGTCACCTGAGTGGTTATTTCTGCTGAATCCATTTGTGGGTTCGTTCAATCTGTAATGCTCCTGCGTTTCATGTATGGTGTGGATTTTCAGCTGCAGAAATATTCCACTTCAGTAGTCATGTAAGAGAGATGCTGAGATACCATTCCCAACCTCAATGACTCATCATGTGTGGAAGGTCTTAATTCAGCTAGTAAATACACACACTCAACAAGCTGGTTCCTAGAGTGACTTTATGTATGTAGTAACACAGTGATGAAGATTTAAGAGACAGGTTGAGTGGAGGTGGTAGGTGACAGACACTTGAAGGTAAGACAGTAGCAGATGGATGCAGGTAGGTTTAGCAATCATGTATGGTAGCAGATGACAGAGTAGCAGGTGGACATACAAGAGAGATCAACCCAGTGCAGGAATAAGTAGCAGTAGTCTTAAGAGCTAGCAATCTAGATATGCAGATGTGATAAATAGTCTTTACTATGCAGAGCTAGATAGTGTAAGTTTAGTATAAGTTTATAGAGGGTTCCCCTGCGGGGTACTTAGCACTAATAGCAATACAGCTGAAGGTTGGTTCAGGAGGAGCGGATGATCCGGAAGCGGGATGCAGGGATCAGCGCAGCGAGGTTCCGTCAGCGAGGTATGCTTGCAAGCACGAAAGCTTCAAGCCAAGTTAGCATCCAGGTAAGGGTGTTTGAACGAACACATGTGAGTGAGAACCGGCGATTTAAATAGCCATCTAGTCCGGCGCTGAGTGATGACAGCTTCAGTCTTAAAGGTGTATGCGCACCTTTCCAAAAGAGAATGGTGGGGCGCATACACTTGTGAAAAGAGTAATTTAGGGTACCAAAGGTACCGGAACATTACAAGGCCATGGGCTGAATGTGGTCCTCACACCTCTCCTGCCGCTACAGCACCCTCCCCTATTCGGGCCCCATCATGTCTCAGCAGTTGGCAGCAGAGAGGATGACAGAACTCCTCCACCAGATCTTGCACTTCTCTGTGAAGCCATGGAGCCACTTGTCTCTGCCACCCTCCTCCCCATCTCAGGAGTCAGCAACAGAAAAGAGGACAGGACTTTCTACAGATCCTACTCCTCTGTGTACAGCTGCAGCACCAACTTGTTTCCTTATCCTAGGGTCTTAACATTCAGCAGACTCTGGCAGTTGACTCCAGCCATCCTCTGGTCTTCCTCCAGTCTCTGCACTTTTTGCTTCCCAGCCCCTTCCCCGGCAGAAGCACAAGGTAAGAGGGGTTAACTATAATTTAAAGGAGGGTTTGGGGCTCTTGACATCTGATGTAGGGGGGGTCTAGTCTTACAGATACAACTGGCCCTTTGAAGGCAACCAGAATATCGATGTGGCCTCTGGCCTGCAAAGAAATTGAGTTTGACACAACTGTTGTAGAACATTCCATGCATTGGTGTATTGTAGCGGCAGACCTGTCCATCTAACATCAGTCTTAACATTTCTCAGTAACATACACCATGTCAAAAGTTCAAATAAAAAGAAAGAAGAGAAAACCAAAATAATAGAACAAAGCCAAGTCTATAGTGGCAATCATTTTTGTTTTATGCACCATAACGAATCACCATCATTAATGCTAATTTTAAAAACACTTCTGGAGAGAAACTGGGAATGCGGTAATAGAGATCCAAGTATTACAGAAAATTGTAGACAACCTATCAGCCCACAGAAGGTATTGACAGGAATTAAGGATCATATTAAAAGATTATGCAAAATGAATGTATTATGCTTATTATAATAAAGTGAACAAAGCCCGTGGATTGTGCTAGAGTGACATTTCCAAAGACAGAACAATGCCAAGGTTCAAAAATGGACGCAATTAAACCTTACTTAACAACTGCGACTGCGTTTTGATGTCGACAACTGAATGCCGAGCGAATTGGGACTAAGCTTTTCAAAGTGTAATATTCAGAGATATTCCTGAAGGGTGAACAAAAGACTCTCAATAATTGGTATCAATTTGTAGACAAAAGGTTTGTGAGACATTCTTATCTAATGCTCTGTTAAATAACTGAGATAAAACTTCCTTCTGAAGTGGAGACCTTATAGCAATACTGAGGGAAAGTTCTGCCCAAGAAAACTAGCAAAACTATAAAATATCCAATTAAATTCTATTATTTTAGTCACTCTCTGTACCACTATCTACTACAGGGTAAGTGCCGGTTCACACATATGCCATGTCAGACATTGCATGTGATTCGCAGCGCACTGATGTGCAAATCACATGCGATGTCTGTGCCATGCAAATTCAGCCATACAGATTCCATGGCTGAATTCGCATTGCATTCGGACCAAAGTCACACAGGACCCTTTTTTTAGTCTGCACCAGAATCAGATACCATGGGTGTTCACGCCTATGCGATCCGATTCCTGTCCCAACTGACAGTTCACACTGCGATATGCAAACTAATCTAGAGGTGTCGTTAACCAATTCAGCTTCGGATCAGGCCATTTTTTGCGATTCAGCACTGCGTGACTTTAACTGACAATTGCGCAGTCGTGCAACGCTGTACCCAAATACAATTTTTCCCCACAAATAGAGCTTTCTTTGGTGGTATCTGATCACCTCTGCGGTTTTTAGTTTTTGCGCTATAAAAAAAAAAAGAGCAACAGTTTTGAAAAAATAAAACAATATTTTTACTTTCTGCTATAAAACATTCCCCAAAAAAATTTTTAAAAATGAAATTTTTTTTACCAGTTTTGGCCAATCTGTAAAAAAAAAAAAAAAAGTATATAATAATTGGTTTGCGCAAAAGTTATAGTGTTTACAAACTATGGGATAGATTTTTGGACTTTTTATTTATTTATTTATGTTTTATTAGTAATGGCGGAGATCAGCGTTTTTTATTGGGACTGTGACATTGCGGCGGACAGATCTGACACTAAGTCAGACTTTTTGGGGACCAATGACATTAATACAGTGATCAGTGCTAGATAATATGCACTGTTCCTGTATAAATGACAAAGGCAGGGAAGGGGTTAACACTAGGGGTGATCAAGGGGTTAAATCTGTTCCCTATATGTGCTTTCTAACTGTGGTGGGATGGATTTAACAAAGGCATGGAGAAATCGGTGATTCAGCTTGGATTTAACAAAGGCATGGAGAAATCGGTGATTCAGCTTAGCTGAATCACATGATTTTTCCCTGCCTCTCTGACAGGAGAGCCGTCTTACATTGTTTACATTCCAGACAGCTCTCCTGTCAGTCTAGCCAGGCCGGCGGTGATCGAGCCTGCTCCTCCAGTGGTCTGCCTCCCACCGTGTCTATTCACAGCGGGAGTGCAGCTCCGGCGGCGCGCGTGTGCCGCCGAGACCGCGTGCACACAATCACGTAGATCCCATATCCTTTTATTGGGAAAGTGGATGAGTAAAACGCAATCATTGCACAGGATTAGCAATCAAGTAGCATAGTAAGTACATAAACAGCAAATGATGCTTTTCACATGTACAAATATTTTTACAATGTGTAAATAGAAATAAGGTTTTTAAGAAAATGGTATTTATTCACTTCAGCTCCGGAACATTTTACCCCCGTAATGACTAGGCCATTTTTTGAAATTCGGCACTGCGTTGCTTTAACTGACAATTGCGTGGTCGTGGGACGCTGTACCCAAATACAATTGATGTCTTTTTTTCCCCACAAATAGAGCTTTCTTTTAATGGTATTTAATCACCTCTGCTGTTTTTGTTTTTTGCACAATAAACAAAAAAAAGCGTCAATTTTGGAAAAAAAAAAAAACAATATTTTTTACTTTCTACTATAAAAAATTCCCAATAAAATGTAAAAAAAATATCAAATTTCTTTATCAGTTTAGGCCAAATTGTATTCTGCTACATATTTTTGGTACCCCCCCCCCCCCCAAAAGCGTATATTAATTGGTTTGCGCAAAAGTTTTAGCGTTTACAAATTATAGGATAGATTTATGGACTTTTTATTTTTTTATTGTTTTTTTGAGTAATGGCAGCGATCTGCCATTTTTAGTAGGACTGCGACATTGCGGCGGACAAATCTGACACTTGGTGACTTTTTTTGGGGACCAGTGACACCAATACAGTAATCAGTGCTAAATAATATGCACTGTTACTGTATAAATTACACTGGCAGGGAAGGGGTAAACACTTGGGGTGACCAAGGGGTTAAATGTGTTCCTAAGGAGTGATTTGGGGGATGGATGTGCTCGAGGAAAAGAAAGATTTGTGTTTCAGCTTAGCTGAAACACAAGATCTCTCTCTGCCCCTGTGGCAGAAGAGCCATCTTCCTTGTTTACATAAGCAGACTGCCGTTCTGTCAGTCTCCTTGGCAATCGCAGGAGGCCGACGGCGATTGCGGCTGCCAGTCCCGCGGACTGGCTCCCGCTGTGATTGGACACATGCTACCTAGAGCTACCTGTAACATGCATGCTACCTAGAGCCTTAAAGCAAAATCACGTATATGTATGTGATCTTGCGCTTAAGGGCCGCCCTGCCACAGTATATGTACGGTGGGCGGTCCTTAAGTGGTTAAAGTAGAATTAAAAGCAAAACATGTTATTTTGTTTTGGATCGAATAAATGAGGGTCATTGCCCCTGTCAGTTTTTTTGCCTCCTGTGCCCAATTGGATAGATTTCCCTTCACTTCCTGTCCAGTAGCAGAAACAGGAAGTGAGAGCAAATCATTCCAAGGTGAGGGAATTCCTGGTTGTCACCAGGGTCACTAGAACTAGTGTCCCCATTGGAAGATATTTCCACTATTCCTGTTCTGGGGACAACCCAAATTTGGGGTTTTTTTCTACTTTTACTTTTGATGATAAATGTAAACAGGACAAATAGAGAGTAGTGTTGAGCGAACACGGACTGTATTATTCGTGTTCGTACCGAATAATTGGATTTTTTTTACCCGAACACGGACACGGACACTTTACTGTATGTTCGGGTAAAAATCCGTGTTCGGTCGTTTTATTTCCGGGTTTTGCATGCTTTGGCGCTCTTTTCATGGCGGGCTTTCAACAGCCAATCAACAATCGTTTAACTGGTGTGCCTTAAGCCATCCCAGCCATGCCTGCAAATGTCTTAGTAGCTGTGATTGGCCGTCTGAAGCATGTGACCAAGTCTTTATAAGTTCGAGGCAGCCGCCGCAGCAGCGTCATTCTGCTGCTTAGCTAAGGGACAGAGCACACATCAATGTGCTGGCTGCTGATTAGGGAAAGATAGGCAGGAAAAAACCATTTGTGTCCGGATAGAATTGAGGGACAGGTCGGAGTGTTTAGGCAGGGCGAGTTGTAGGCATTTTAGGGATAGAGTCTGCTGAATTATAGGGTCAGTGTCTTCTACAAACTACAATCGATATTGCTGTGTGGGGGGTGGGGTGAATCTGCACTCAATCCTGATCTACGATCTCTTCTCAATCCTGTTAGGGACAGAGTCTGCTGAATTTTAGGGAAACTGTGTTCTACAAACTACAATCGATATTGCTGTGTGGTGTGGGATTGGAGATAGGCAGGTGTCAGTGATCCACATCCATTTTTCTGTGTGTGAGCTGCAGTGAACACAATCTTTTTGGGCTGCAGTGAACACAATCTTTTTGGGCTGCAGTGAACACAATTTTTTTGGGCTGCAGTGAACACAATCTTTTTGGGCTGCAGTGAACACAATCTTTTTGGGGTGCAGTGAACAAAATCTTTTTGGGGTGCAGTGAACACAATCCTTTTTGGTGTGCAGTGAACACAATCTTTGTGGGGTGCAGTGAACAAAATCCTTTGTGGGGTGCAGTGAACACAATCTTTTTGGGGTGCAGTGAACAAAATCCTTTTTGGGGTGCAGTAACAACATCCTTTTTGGGGTGCAGTGAACACAATCTTTTTGGGGTGCAGTGAACAAAATCCTTTGTGGGGTGCAGTGAACACAATCTTTTTGGGGTGCAGTGAACACAATCTTTTTGGGGTGGAGTGAACAACATCCTTTTTGGGGTGCAGTGAACAAAATCCTTTTTGGGGTGCAGTGAACAAAATCATTTTTGGGGTGCAGTGAACACAATCTTTTTGGGGTGCAGTGAACACAATCTTTGTGGGGTGCAGTGAACACAATCTTTTTGGGGTGGAGTGAACAACATCCTTTTTGGGGTGCAGTGAACAACATCCTTTTTGGGGTGCAGTGAACACAATCTTTTTGGGGTGCAGTGAACACAATCTTTGTGGGGTACAGTGAACAGAATCTTTGTGGGGTGCAGTGAACACAATCTTTGGGGGGTACAGTGAACACAATCTTTTTGGGGTGCAGTGAACACAATCTTTGTGGGGTGCAGTGAACACAATCTTTTTGGGGTGGAGTGAACAAAATCATTTTTGGGGTGCAGTGAACAACATCCTTTTTGGGGTGCAGTGATCAAAATCCTTTTTGGGGTGCAGTGAACACAATCTTTTTGGGGTGCAGTGAACAAAATCCTTTGTGGGGTGCAGTGAACAGAATCTTTGTGGGGTGCAGTGAACACAATCTTTGGGGGGGTACAGTGAACACAATCTTTTTGGGGTGCAGTGAACACAATCTTTGTGGGGTACAGTGAACAGAATCTTTGTGGGGTGCAGTGAACACAATCTTTGGGGGGTACAGTGAACACAATCTTTTTGGGGTGCAGTGAACACAATCTTTGGGGGGTACAGTGAACACAATCTTTTTGGGGTGCAGTGAACACAATCTTTGTGGGGTGCAGTGAACACAATCTTTGGGGGGGTACAGTGAACACAATCTTTTTGGGGTGCAGTGAACAACATCCTTTTAGGGTGCAGTGAACACAATCTTTGTGGGGTGCAGTGAACAACATCCTTTTAGGGTGCAGTGAACACAATCTTTGTGGGGTACAGTGAACAGAATCTTTGTGGGGTGCAGTGAACACAATCTTTGGGGGGTACAGTGAACACAATCTTTGTGAGGTGCAGTGAACACAATCTTTGTGGGGTGCAGTGAACACAATCATTGTGGGGTGCAGTGAACTCAATCTTTGTGGGGTACAGTGAACACAATCTCATACTTCTGAAGATTTGAGGGTGCTGCCTGTTCCATACTCCCCCTACTCCTTATCTAGCCTTTTAGGGGTACAAACAATAGTAATTGGGGCCTAGTGTGGTTGTGTACGTGTGATATACATACACTTTTTTTGGATCATATTTTCTATTCCGCTATTTAATCAAAAACCTTTGGGGATCAGTTAAATTGGGGGATAGTCTGTGTTGGTACGTGTGAGAGAGATCCACCTTTCCAAGTTGTTGGGGTTCATCTCATACTTCTGAAGGTTTGAGGGTGCTGCCTGTTCCATACTCCCCCTACTCCTAGCCTTTTAGGGGTACAAACAATAGTAATTGGGGCCTAGTGTGGTTGTGTACGTGTGATATACATACACTTTTTTTGGATCATATTTTCTATTCCGCTATTTAATCAAAAACCTTTGGGGATCAGTTAAATTGGGGGATAGTCTGTGTTGGTACGTGTGAGAGAGATCCACCTTTCCAAGTTGTTGGGGTTCATCTCATACTTCTGAAGGTTTGAGGGTGCTGCCTGTACCATACTCCCCCTACTCCTAGCCTTTTAGGGGTACAAACAATAGTAATTGGGGCCTAGTGTGGTTGTGTACGTGTGATATACATACACTTTTTTTGGATCATATTTTCTATTCCGCTATTTAATCAAAAACCTTTGGGGATCAGTTAAATTGGGGGATGGTCTGTGTTGGTACGTGTGAGAGAGATCCACCTTTCCAAGTTGTTGGGGTTCATCTCATACTTCTGAAGGTTTGAGGGTGCTGCCTGTTCCATACCCCCCCTACTCCTCATCTAGCCTTTTAGGGGTACAAACAATAGTAATTGGGGCCTAGTGTGGTTGTGTACGTGTGATATACATACACTTTTTTTGGATCATATTTTCTATTCCGCTATTTAATCAAAAACCTTTGGGGATCAGTTAAATTGGGGGATAGTCTGTGTTGGTACGTGTGAGAGAGATCCACCTTTCCAAGTTGTTGGGGTTCATCTCATACTTCTGAAGGTTTGAGGGTGCTGCCTGTTCCATACTCCCCCTACTCCTCATCTAGCCTTTTAGGGGTACAAACAATAGTAATTGGGGCCCAGTGTGGTTGTGTACGTGTGATATACATACACTTTTTTTGGATCATATTTTCTATTCCGCTATTTAATCAAAAACCTTTGGGGATCAGTTAAATTGGGGGATAGTCTGTGTTGGTACGTGTGAGAGAGATCCACCTTTCCAAGTTGTTGGGGTTCATCTCATACTTCTGAAGGTTTGAGGGTGCTGCCTGTTCCATACTCCCCCTACTCCTCATCTAGCCTTTTAGGGGTACAAACAATAGTAATTGGGGCCCAGTGTGGTTGTGTACGTGTGATATACATACACTTTTTTTGGATCATATTTTCTATTCCGCTATTTAATCAAAAACCTTTGGGGATCAGTTAAATTGGGGGATAGTCTGTGTTGGTACGTGTGAGAGAGATCCACCTTTCCAAGTTGTTGGGGTTCATCTCATACTTCTGAAGGTTTGAGGGTGCTGCCTGTTCCATACTCCCCCTACTCCTAGCCTTTTAGGGGTACAAACAATAGTAATTGGGGCCTAGTGTGGTTGTGTACGTGTGATATACATACACTTTTTTTGGATCATATTTTCTATTCCGCTATTTAATCAAAAACCTTTGGGGATCAGTTAAATTGGGGGATAGTCTGTGTTGGTACGTGTGAGAGAGATCCACCTTTCCAAGTTTTTGGGGTTCATCTCATACTTCTGAAGATTTGAGGGTGCTGCCTGTTCCATACCCCCCCTACTCCTCATCTAGCCTTTTAGGGGTACAAACAATAGTAATTGGGGCCTAGTGTGGTTGTGTACGTGTGATATACATACACTTTTTTTGGATCATATTTTCTATTCCGCTATTTAATCAAAAACCTTTGGGGATCAGTTAAATTGGGGGATAGTCTGTGTTGGTACGTGTGAGAGAGATCCACCTTTCCAAGTTGTTGGGGTTCATCTCATACTTCTGAAGGTTTGAGGGTGCTGCCTGTTCCATACCCCCCCTACTCCTCATCTAGCCTTTTAGGGGTACAAACAATAGTAATTGGGGCCTAGTGTGGTTGTGTACGTGTGATATACATACACTTTTTTTGGATCATATTTTCTATTCCGCTATTTAATCAAAAACCTTTGGGGATCAGTTAAATTGGGGGATAGTCTGTGTTGGTACGTGTGAGAGAGATCCACCTTTCCAAGTTTTTGGGGTTCATCTCATACTTCTGAAGATTTGAGGGTGCTGCCTGTTCCATACCCCCCCTACTCCTCATCTAGCCTTTTAGGGGTACAAACAATAGTAATTGGGGCCTAGTGTGGTTGTGTACGTGTGATATACATACACTTTTTTTGGATCATATTTTCTATTCCGCTATTTAATCAAAAACCTTTGGGGATCAGTTAAATTGGGGGATAGTCTGTGTTGGTACGTGTGAGAGAGATCCACCTTTCCAAGTTGTTGGGGTTCATCTCATACTTCTGAAGGTTTGAGGGTGCTGCCTGTTCCATACTCCCCCTACTCCTAGCCTTTTAGGGGTACAAACAATAGTAATTGGGGCCTAGTGTGGTTGTGTACGTGTGATATACATACACTTTTTTTGGATCATATTTTCTATTCCGCTATTTAATCAAAAACCTTTGGGGATCAGTTAAATTGGGGGATAGTCTGTGTTGGTACGTGTGAGAGAGATCCACCTTTCCAAGTTGTTGGGGTTCATCTCATACTTCTGAAGGTTTGAGGGTGCTGCCTGTTCCATACCCCCCCTACTCCTCATCTAGCCTTTTAGGGGTACAAACAATAGTAATTGGGGCCTAGTGTGGTTGTGTACGTGTGATATACATACACTTTTTTTGGATCATATTTTCTATTCCGCTATTTAATCAAAAACCTTTGGGGATCAGTTAAATTGGGGGATAGTCTGTGTTGGTACGTGTGAGAGAGATCCACCTTTCCAAGTTGTTGGGGTTCATCTCATACTTCTGAAGGTTTGAGGGTGCTGCCTGTTCCATACTCCCCCTACTCCTCATCTAGCCTTTTAGGGGTACAAACAATAGTAATTGGGGCCCAGTGTGGTTGTGTACGTGTGATATACATACACTTTTTTTGGATCATATTTTCTATTCCGCTATTTAATCAAAAACCTTTGGGGATCAGTTAAATTGGGGGATAGTCTGTGTTGGTACGTGTGAGAGAGATCCACCTTTCCAAGTTTTTGGGGTTCATCTCATACTTCTGAAGATTTGAGGGTGCTGCCTGTTCCATACCCCCCCTACTCCTCATCTAGCCTTTTAGGGGTACAAACAATAGTAATTGGGGCCTAGTGTGGTTGTGTACGTGTGATATACATACACTTTTTTTGGATCATATTTTCTATTCTGCTATTTAATCAAAAACCTTTGGGGATCAGTTAAATTGGGGGATAGTCTGTGTTGGTACGTGTGAGAGAGATCCACCTTTCCAAGTTGTTGGGGTTCATCTCATACTTCTGAAGGTTTGAGGGTGCTGCCTGTTCCATACCCCCCCTACTCCTCATCTAGCCTTTTAGGGGTACAAACAATAGTAATTGGGGCCTAGTGTGGTTGTGTACGTGTGATATACATACACTTTTTTTGGATCATATTTTCTATTCCGCTATTTAATCAAAAACCTTTGGGGATCAGTTAAATTGGGGGATAGTCTGTGTTGGTACGTGTGAGAGAGATCCACCTTTCCAAGTTGTTGGGGTTCATCTCATACTTCTGAAGGTTTGAGGGTGCTGCCTGTTCCATACTCCCCCTACTCCTCATCTAGCCTTTTAGGGGTACAAACAATAGTAATTGGGGCCTAGTGTGGTTGTGTACGTGTGATATACATACACTTTTTTTGGATCATATTTTCTATTCCGCTATTTAATCAAAAACCTTTGGGGATCAGTTAAATTGGGGGATAGTCTGTGTTGGTACGTGTGAGAGAGATCCACCTTTCCAAGTTGTTGGGGTTCATCTCATACTTCTGAAGGTTTGAGGGTGCTGCCTGTTCCATACTCCCCCTACTCCTAGCCTTTTAGGGGTACAAACAATAGTAATTGGGGCCTAGTGTGGTTGTGTACGTGTGATATACATACACTTTTTTTGGATCATATTTTCTATTCCGCTATTTAATCAAAAACCTTTGGGGATCAGTTAAATTGGGGGATAGTCTGTGTTGGTACGTGTGAGAGAGATCCACCTTTCCAAGTTGTTGGGGTTCATCTCATACTTCTGAAGGTTTGAGGGTGCTGCCTGTTCCATACCCCCCCTACTCCTCATCTAGCCTTTTAGGGGTACAAACAATAGTAATTGGGGCCTAGTGTGGTTGTGTACGTGTGATATACATACACTTTTTTTGGATCATATTTTCTATTCCGCTATTTAATCAAAAACCTTTGGGGATCAGTTAAATTGGGGGATAGTCTGTGTTGGTACGTGTGAGAGAGATCCACCTTTCCAAGTTGTTGGGGTTCATCTCATACTTCTGAAGGTTTGAGGGTGCTGCCTGTTCCATACTCCCCCTACTCCTCATCTAGCCTTTTAGGGGTACAAACAATAGTAATTGGGGCCTAGTGTGGTTGTGTACGTGTGATATACATACACTTTTTTTGGATCATATTTTCTATTCCGCTATTTAATCAAAAACCTTTGGGGATCAGTTAAATTGGGGGATAGTCTGTGTTGGTACGTGTGAGAGAGATCCACCTTTCCAAGTTGTTGGGGTTCATCTCATACTTCTGAAGGTTTGAGGGTGCTGCCTGTTCCATACTCCCCCTACTCCTAGCCTTTTAGGGGTACAAACAATAGTAATTGGGGCCTAGTGTGGTTGTGTACGTGTGATATACATACACTTTTTTTGGATCATATTTTCTATTCCGCTATTTAATCAAAAACCTTTGGGGATCAGTTAAATTGGGGGATAGTCTGTGTTGGTACGTGTGAGAGAGATCCACCTTTCCAAGTTGTTGGGGTTCATCTCATACTTCTGAAGGTTTGAGGGTGCTGCCTGTTCCATACCCCCCCTACACCTCATCTAGCCTTTTAGGGGTACAAACAATAGTAATTGGGGCCTAGTGTGGTTGTGTACGTGTGATATACATACACTTTTTTTGGATCATATTTTCTATTCCGCTATTTAATCAAAAACCTTTGGGGATCAGTTAAATTGGGGGATAGTCTGTGTTGGTACGTGTGAGAGAGATCCACCTTTCCAAGTTGTTGGGGTTCATCTCATACTTCTGAAGGTTTGAGGGTGCTGCCTGTTCCATACTCCCCCTACTCCTCATCTAGCCTTTTAGGGGTACAAACAATAGTAATTGGGGCCCAGTGTGGTTGTGTACGTGTGATATACATACACTTTTTTTGGATCATATTTTCTATTCCGCTATTTAATCAAAAACCTTTGGGGATCAGTTAAATTGGGGGATAGTCTGTGTTGGTACGTGTGAGAGAGATCCACCTTTCCAAGTTTTTGGGGTTCATCTCATACTTCTGAAGATTTGAGGGTGCTGCCTGTTCCATACCCCCCCTACTCCTCATCTAGCCTTTTAGGGGTACAAACAATAGTAATTGGGGCCTAGTGTGGTTGTGTACGTGTGATATACATACACTTTTTTTGGATCATATTTTCTATTCCGCTATTTAATCAAAAACCTTTGGGGATCAGTTAAATTGGGGGATAGTCTGTGTTGGTACGTGTGAGAGAGATCCACCTTTCCAAGTTGTTGGGGTTCATCTCATACTTCTGAAGGTTTGAGGGTGCTGCCTGTTCCATACCCCCCCTACTCCTCATCTAGCCTTTTAGGGGTACAAACAATAGTAATTGGGGCCTAGTGTGGTTGTGTACGTGTGATATACATACACTTTTTTTGGATCATATTTTCTATTCCGCTATTTAATCAAAAACCTTTGGGGATCAGTTAAATTGGGGGATAGTCTGTGTTGGTACGTGTGAGAGAGATCCACCTTTCCAAGTTGTTGGGGTTCATCTCATACTTCTGAAGGTTTGAGGGTGCTGCCTGTTCCATACTCCCCCTACTCCTCATCTAGCCTTTTAGGGGTACAAACAATAGTAATTGGGGCCTAGTGTGGTTGTGTACGTGTGATATACATACACTTTTTTTGGATCATATTTTCTATTCCGCTATTTAATCAAAAACCTTTGGGGATCAGTTAAATTGGGGGATAGTCTGTGTTGGTACGTGTGAGAGAGATCCACCTTTCCAAGTTGTTGGGGTTCATCTCATACTTCTGAAGGTTTGAGGGTGCTGCCTGTTCCATACTCCCCCTACTCCTAGCCTTTTAGGGGTACAAACAATAGTAATTGGGGCCTAGTGTGGTTGTGTACGTGTGATATACATACACTTTTTTTGGATCATATTTTCTATTCCGCTATTTAATCAAAAACCTTTGGGGATCAGTTAAATTGGGGGATAGTCTGTGTTGGTACGTGTGAGAGAGATCCACCTTTCCAAGTTGTTGGGGTTCATCTCATACTTCTGAAGGTTTGAGGGTGCTGCCTGTTCCATACTCCCCCTACTCCTAGCCTTTTAGGGGTACAAACAATAGTAATTGGGGCCTAGTGTGGTTGTGTACGTGTGATATACATACACTTTTTTTGGATCATATTTTCTATTCCGCTATTTAATCAAAAACCTTTGGGGATCAGTTAAATTGGGGGATAGTCTGTGTTGGTACGTGTGAGAGAGATCCACCTTTCCAAGTTGTTGGGGTTCATCTCATACTTCTGAAGGTTTGAGGGTGCTGCCTGTTCCATACTCCCCCTACTCCTAGCCTTTTAGGGGTACAAACAATAGTAATTGGGGCCTAGTGTGGTTGTGTACGTGTGATATACATACACTTTTTTTGGATCATATTTTCTATTCCGCTATTTAATCAAAAACCTTTGGGGATCAGTTAAATTGGGGGATAGTCTGTGTTGGTACGTGTGAGAGAGATCCACCTTTCCAAGTTGTTGGGGTTCATCTCATACTTCTGAAGGTTTGAGGGTGCTGCCTGTTCCATACCCCCCCTACTCCTCATCTAGCCTTTTAGGGGTACAAACAATAGTAATTGGGGCCTAGTGTGGTTGTGTACGTGTGATATACATACACTTTTTTTGGATCATATTTTCTATTCCGCTATTTAATCAAAAACCTTTGGGGATCAGTTAAATTGGGGGATAGTCTGTGTTGGTACGTGTGAGAGAGATCCACCTTTCCAAGTTGTTGGGGTTCATCTCATACTTCTGAAGGTTTGAGGGTGCTGCCTGTTCCATACTCCCCCTACTCCTCATCTAGCCTTTTAGGGGTACAAACAATAGTAATTGGGGCCCAGTGTGGTTGTGTACGTGTGATATACATACACTTTTTTTGGATCATATTTTCTATTCCGCTATTTAATCAAAAACCTTTGGGGATCAGTTAAATTGGGGGATAGTCTGTGTTGGTACGTGTGAGAGAGATCCACCTTTCCAAGTTTTTGGGGTTCATCTCATACTTCTGAAGGTTTGAGGGTGCTGCCTGTTCCATACTCCCCCTACTCCTAGCCTTTTAGGGGTACAAACAATAGTAATTGGGGCCTAGTGTGGTTGTGTACGTGTGATATACATACACTTTTTTTGGATCATATTTTCTATTCCGCTATTTAATCAAAAACCTTTGGGGATCAGTTAAATTGGGGGATAGTCTGTGTTGGTACGTGTGAGAGAGATCCACCTTTCCAAGTTGTTGGGGTTCATCTCATACTTCTGAAGGTTTGAGGGTGCTGCCTGTTCCATACCCCCCCTACTCCTCATCTAGCCTTTTAGGGGTACAAACAATAGTAATTGGGGCCTAGTGTGGTTGTGTACGTGTGATATACATACACTTTTTTTGGATCATATTTTCTATTCCGCTATTTAATCAAAAACCTTTGGGGATCAGTTAAATTGGGGGATAGTCTGTGTTGGTACGTGTGAGAGAGATCCACCTTTCCAAGTTTTTGGGGTTCATCTCATACTTCTGAAGATTTGAGGGTGCTGCCTGTTCCATACCCCCCCTACTCCTCATCTAGCCTTTTAGGGGTACAAACAATAGTAATTGGGGCCTAGTGTGGTTGTGTACGTGTGATATACATACACTTTTTTTGGATCATATTTTCTATTCCGCTATTTAATCAAAAACCTTTGGGGATCAGTTAAATTGGGGGATAGTCTGTGTTGGTACGTGTGAGAGAGATCCACCTTTCCAAGTTGTTGGGGTTCATCTCATACTTCTGAAGGTTTGAGGGTGCTGCCTGTTCCATACCCCCCCTACTCCTCATCTAGCCTTTTAGGGGTACAAACAATAGTAATTGGGGCCTAGTGTGGTTGTGTACGTGTGATATACATACACTTTTTTTGGATCATATTTTCTATTCCGCTATTTAATCAAAAACCTTTGGGGATCAGTTAAATTGGGGGATAGTCTGTGTTGGTACGTGTGAGAGAGATCCACCTTTCCAAGTTGTTGGGGTTCATCTCATACTTCTGAAGGTTTGAGGGTGCTGCCTGTTCCATACTCCCCCTACTCCTAGCCTTTTAGGGGTACAAACAATAGTAATTGGGGCCTAGTGTGGTTGTGTACGTGTGATATACATACACTTTTTTTGGATCATATTTTCTATTCCGCTATTTAATCAAAAACCTTTGGGGATCAGTTAAATTGGGGGATAGTCTGTGTTGGTACGTGTGAGAGAGATCCACCTTTCCAAGTTGTTGGGGTTCATCTCATACTTCTGAAGGTTTGAGGGTGCTGCCTGTTCCATACCCCCCCTACACCTCATCTAGCCTTTTAGGGGTACAAACAATAGTAATTGGGGCCTAGTGTGGTTGTGTACGTGTGATATACATACACTTTTTTTGGATCATATTTTCTATTCCGCTATTTAATCAAAAACCTTTGGGGATCAGTTAAATTGGGGGATAGTCTGTGTTGGTACGTGTGAGAGAGATCCACCTTTCCAAGTTGTTGGGGTTCATCTCATACTTCTGAAGGTTTGAGGGTGCTGCCTGTTCCATACTCCCCCTACTCCTAGCCTTTTAGGGGTACAAACAATAGTAATTGGGGCCTAGTGTGGTTGTGTACGTGTGATATACATACACTTTTTTTGGATCATATTTTCTATTCCGCTATTTAATCAAAAACCTTTGGGGATCAGTTAAATTGGGGGATAGTCTGTGTTGGTACGTGTGAGAGAGATCCACCTTTCCAAGTTGTTGGGGTTCATCTCATACTTCTGAAGGTTTGAGGGTGCTGCCTGTTCCATACCCCCCCTACTCCTCATCTAGCCTTTTAGGGGTACAAACAATAGTAATTGGGGCCTAGTGTGGTTGTGTACGTGTGATATACATACACTTTTTTTGGATCATATTTTCTATTCCGCTATTTAATCAAAAACCTTTGGGGATCAGTTAAATTGGGGGATAGTCTGTGTTGGTACGTGTGAGAGAGATCCACCTTTCCAAGTTGTTGGGGTTCATCTCATACTTCTGAAGGTTTGAGGGTGCTGCCTGTTCCATACTCCCCCTACTCCTCATCTAGCCTTTTAGGGGTACAAACAATAGTAATTGGGGCCTAGTGTGGTTGTGTACGTGTGATATACATACACTTTTTTTGGATCATATTTTCTATTCCGCTATTTAATCAAAAACCTTTGGGGATCAGTTAAATTGGGGGATAGTCTGTGTTGGTACGTGTGAGAGAGATCCACCTTTCCAAGTTGTTGGGGTTCATCTCATACTTCTGAAGGTTTGAGGGTGCTGCCTGTTCCATACTCCCCCTACTCCTAGCCTTTTAGGGGTACAAACAATAGTAATTGGGGCCTAGTGTGGTTGTGTACGTGTGATATACATACACTTTTTTTGGATCATATTTTCTATTCCGCTATTTAATCAAAAACCTTTGGGGATCAGTTAAATTGGGGGATAGTCTGTGTTGGTACGTGTGAGAGATATCCACCTTTCCAAGTTGTTGGGGTTCATCTCATACTTCTGAAGGTTTGAGGGTGCTGCCTGTTCCATACCCCCCCTACACCTCATCTAGCCTTTTAGGGGTACAAACAATAGTAATTGGGGCCTAGTGTGGTTGTGTACGTGTGATATACATACACTTTTTTTTGATCATATTTTCTATTCCGCTATTTAATCAAAAACCTTTGGGGATCAGTTAAATTGGGGGATAGTCTGTGTTGGTACGTGTGAGAGAGATCCACCTTTCCAAGTTGTTGGGGTTCATCTCATACTTCTGAAGGTTTGAGGGTGCTGCCTGTTCCATACTCCCCCTACTCCTCATCTAGCCTTTTAGGGGTACAAACAATAGTAATTGGGGCCCAGTGTGGTTGTGTACGTGTGATATACATACACTTTTTTTGGATCATATTTTCTATTCCGCTATTTAATCAAAAACCTTTGGGGATCAGTTAAATTGGGGGATAGTCTGTGTTGGTACGTGTGAGAGAGATCCACCTTTCCAAGTTTTTGGGGTTCATCTCATACTTCTGAAGATTTGAGGGTGCTGCCTGTTCCATACCCCCCCTACTCCTCATCTAGCCTTTTAGGGGTACAAACAATAGTAATTGGGGCCTAGTGTGGTTGTGTACGTGTGATATACATACACTTTTTTTGGATCATATTTTCTATTCCGCTATTTAATCAAAAACCTTTGGGGATCAGTTAAATTGGGGGATAGTCTGTGTTGGTACGTGTGAGAGAGATCCACCTTTCCAAGTTGTTGGGGTTCATCTCATACTTCTGAAGGTTTGAGGGTGCTGCCTGTTCCATACCCCCCCTACTCCTCATCTAGCCTTTTAGGGGTACAAACAATAGTAATTGGGGCCTAGTGTGGTTGTGTACGTGTGATATACATACACTTTTTTTGGATCATATTTTCTATTCCGCTATTTAATCAAAAACCTTTGGGGATCAGTTAAATTGGGGGATAGTCTGTGTTGGTACGTGTGAGAGAGATCCACCTTTCCAAGTTGTTGGGGTTCATCTCATACTTCTGAAGGTTTGAGGGTGCTGCCTGTTCCATACTCCCCCTACTCCTCATCTAGCCTTTTAGGGGTACAAACAATAGTAATTGGGGCCTAGTGTGGTTGTGTACGTGTGATATACATACACTTTTTTTGGATCATATTTTCTATTCCGCTATTTAATCAAAAACCTTTGGGGATCAGTTAAATTGGGGGATAGTCTGTGTTGGTACGTGTGAGAGAGATCCACCTTTCCAAGTTGTTGGGGTTCATCTCATACTTCTGAAGGTTTGAGGGTGCTGCCTGTTCCATACTCCCCCTACTCCTAGCCTTTTAGGGGTACAAACAATAGTAATTGGGGCCTAGTGTGGTTGTGTACGTGTGATATACATACACTTTTTTTGGATCATATTTTCTATTCCGCTATTTAATCAAAAACCTTTGGGGATCAGTTAAATTGGGGGATAGTCTGTGTTGGTACGTGTGAGAGAGATCCACCTTTCCAAGTTGTTGGGGTTCATCTCATACTTCTGAAGGTTTGAGGGTGCTGCCTGTTCCATACTCCCCCTACTCCTAGCCTTTTAGGGGTACAAACAATAGTAATTGGGGCCTAGTGTGGTTGTGTACGTGTGATATACATACACTTTTTTTGGATCATATTTTCTATTCCGCTATTTAATCAAAAACCTTTGGGGATCAGTTAAATTGGGGGATAGTCTGTGTTGGTACGTGTGAGAGAGATCCACCTTTCCAAGTTGTTGGGGTTCATCTCATACTTCTGAAGGTTTGAGGGTGCTGCCTGTTCCATACCCCCCCTACTCCTCATCTAGCCTTTTAGGGGTACAAACAATAGTAATTGGGGCCTAGTGTGGTTGTGTACGTGTGATATACATACACTTTTTTTGGATCATATTTTCTATTCCGCTATTTAATCAAAAACCTTTGGGGATCAGTTAAATTGGGGGATAGTCTGTGTTGGTACGTGTGAGAGAGATCCACCTTTCCAAGTTGTTGGGGTTCATCTCATACTTCTTAAGGTTTGAGGGTGCTGCCTGTTCCATACTCCCCCTACTCCTAGCCTTTTAGGGGTACAAACAATAGTAATTGGGGCCTAGTGTGGTTGTGTACGTGTGATATACATACACTTTTTTTGGATCATATTTTCTATTCCGCTATTTAATCAAAAACCTTTGGGGATCAGTTAAATTGGGGGATAGTCTGTGTTGGTACGTGTGAGAGAGATCCACCTTTCCAAGTTGTTGGGGTTCATCTCATACTTCTGAAGGTTTGAGGGTGCTGCCTGTTCCATACCCCCCCTACTCCTCATCTAGCCTTTTAGGGGTACAAACAATAGTAATTGGGGCCTAGTGTGGTTGTGTACGTGTGATATACATACACTTTTTTTGGATCATATTTTCTATTCCGCTATTTAATCAAAAACCTTTGGGGATCAGTTAAATTGGGGGATAGTCTGTGTTGGTACGTGTGAGAGAGATCCACCTTTCCAAGTTGTTGGGGTTCATCTCATACTTCTGAAGGTTTGAGGGTGCTGCCTGTTCCATACCCCCCCTACTCCTCATCTAGCCTTTTAGGGGTACAAACAATAGTAATTGGGGCCTAGTGTGGTTGTGTACGTGTGATATACATACACTTTTTTTGGATCATATTTTCTATTCCGCTATTTAATCAAAAACCTTTGGGGATCAGTTAAATTGGGGGATAGTCTGTGTTGGTACGTGTGAGAGAGATCCACCTTTCCAAGTTTTTGGGGTTCATCTCATACTTCTGAAGATTTGAGGGTGCTGCCTGTTCCATACCCCCCCTACTCCTCATCTAGCCTTTTAGGGGTACAAACAATAGTAATTGGGGCCTAGTGTGGTTGTGTACGTGTGATATACATACACTTTTTTTGGATCATATTTTCTATTCCGCTATTTAATCAAAAACCTTTGGGGATCAGTTAAATTGGGGGATAGTCTGTGTTGGTACGTGTGAGAGAGATCCACCTTTCCAAGTTGTTGGGGTTCATCTCATACTTCTGAAGGTTTGAGGGTGCTGCCTGTTCCATACTCCCCCTACTCCTCATCTAGCCTTTTAGGGGTACAAACAATAGTAATTGGGGCCCAGTGTGGTTGTGTACGTGTGATATACATACACTTTTTTTGGATCATATTTTCTATTCCGCTATTTAATCAAAAACCTTTGGGGATCAGTTAAATTGGGGGATAGTCTGTGTTGGTACGTGTGAGAGAGATCCACCTTTCCAAGTTGTTGGGGTTCATCTCATACTTCTGAAGGTTTGAGGGTGCTGCCTGTTCCATACCCCCCCTACTCCTCATCTAGCCTTTTAGGGGTACAAACAATAGTAATTGGGGCCTAGTGTGGTTGTGTACGTGTGATATACATACACTTTTTTTGGATCATATTTTCTATTCCGCTATTTAATCAAAAACCTTTGGGGATCAGTTAAATTGGGGGATAGTCTGTGTTGGTACGTGTGAGAGAGATCCACCTTTCCAAGTTTTTGGGGTTCATCTCATACTTCTGAAGATTTGAGGGTGCTGCCTGTTCCATACCCCCCCTACTCCTCATCTAGCCTTTTAGGGGTACAAACAATAGTAATTGGGGCCTAGTGTGGTTGTGTACGTGTGATATACATACACTTTTTTTGGATCATATTTTCTATTCCGCTATTTAATCAAAAACCTTTGGGGATCAGTTAAATTGGGGGATAGTCTGTGTTGGTACGTGTGAGAGAGATCCACCTTTCCAAGTTGTTGGGGTTCATCTCATACTTCTGAAGGTTTGAGGGTGCTGCCTGTTCCATACTCCCCCTACTCCTAGCCTTTTAGGGGTACAAACAATAGTAATTGGGGCCTAGTGTGGTTGTGTACGTGTGATATACATACACTTTTTTTGGATCATATTTTCTATTCCGCTATTTAATCAAAAACCTTTGGGGATCAGTTAAATTGGGGGATAGTCTGTGTTGGTACGTGTGAGAGAGATCCACCTTTCCAAGTTGTTGGGGTTCATCTCATACTTCTGAAGGTTTGAGGGTGCTGCCTGTTCCATACCCCCCCTACTCCTCATCTAGCCTTTTAGGGGTACAAACAATAGTAATTGGGGCCTAGTGTGGTTGTGTACGTGTGATATACATACACTTTTTTTGGATCATATTTTCTATTCCGCTATTTAATCAAAAACCTTTGGGGATCAGTTAAATTGGGGGATAGTCTGTGTTGGTACGTGTGAGAGAGATCCACCTTTCCAAGTTGTTGGGGTTCATCTCATACTTCTGAAGGTTTGAGGGTGCTGCCTGTTCCATACTCCCCCTACTCCTAGCCTTTTAGGGGTACAAACAATAGTAATTGGGGCCCAGTGTGGTTGTGTACGTGTGATATACATACACTTTTTTTGGATCATATTTTCTATTCCGCTATTTAATCAAAAACCTTTGGGGATCAGTTAAATTGGGGGATAGTCTGTGTTGGTACGTGTGAGAGAGATCCACCTTTCCAAGTTGTTGGGGTTCATCTCATACTTCTGAAGGTTTGAGGGTGCTGCCTGTTCCATACCCCCCCTACTCCTCATCTAGCCTTTTAGGGGTACAAACAATAGTAATTGGGGCCTAGTGTGGTTGTGTACGTGTGATATACATACACTTTTTTTGGATCATATTTTCTATTCCGCTATTTAATCAAAAACCTTTGGGGATCAGTTAAATTGGGGGATAGTCTGTGTTGGTACGTGTGAGAGAGATCCACCTTTCCAAGTTTTTGGGGTTCATCTCATACTTCTGAAGATTTGAGGGTGCTGCCTGTTCCATACCCCCCCTACTCCTCATCTAGCCTTTTAGGGGTACAAACAATAGTAATTGGGGCCTAGTGTGGTTGTGTACGTGTGATATACATACACTTTTTTTGGATCATATTTTCTATTCCGCTATTTAATCAAAAACCTTTGGGGATCAGTTAAATTGGGGGATAGTCTGTGTTGGTACGTGTGAGAGAGATCCACCTTTCCAAGTTGTTGGGGTTCATCTCATACTTCTGAAGGTTTGAGGGTGCTGCCTGTTCCATACTCCCCCTACTCCTAGCCTTTTAGGGGTACAAACAATAGTAATTGGGGCCTAGTGTGGTTGTGTACGTGTGATATACATACACTTTTTTTGGATCATATTTTCTATTCCGCTATTTAATCAAAAACCTTTGGGGATCAGTTAAATTGGGGGATAGTCTGTGTTGGTACGTGTGAGAGAGATCCACCTTTCCAAGTTGTTGGGGTTCATCTCATACTTCTGAAGGTTTGAGGGTGCTGCCTGTTCCATACCCCCCCTACTCCTCATCTAGCCTTTTAGGGGTACAAACAATAGTAATTGGGGCCTAGTGTGGTTGTGTACGTGTGATATACATACACTTTTTTTGGATCATATTTTCTATTCCGCTATTTAATCAAAAACCTTTGGGGATCAGTTAAATTGGGGGATAGTCTGTGTTGGTACGTGTGAGAGAGATCCACCTTTCCAAGTTGTTGGGGTTCATCTCATACTTCTGAAGGTTTGAGGGTGCTGCCTGTTCCATACTCCCCCTACTCCTAGCCTTTTAGGGGTACAAACAATAGTAATTGGGGCCTAGTGTGGTTGTGTACGTGTGATATACATACACTTTTTTTGGATCATATTTTCTATTCCGCTATTTAATCAAAAACCTTTGGGGATCAGTTAAATTGGGGGATAGTCTGTGTTGGTACGTGTGAGAGAGATCCACCTTTCCAAGTTTTTGGGGTTCATCTCATACTTCTGAAGATTTGAGGGTGCTGCCTGTTCCATACCCCCCCTACTCCTCATCTAGCCTTTTAGGGGTACAAACAATAGTAATTGGGGCCTAGTGTGGTTGTGTACGTGTGATATACATACACTTTTTTTGGATCATATTTTCTATTCCGCTATTTAATCAAAAACCTTTGGGGATCAGTTAAATTGGGGGATAGTCTGTGTTGGTACGTGTGAGAGAGATCCACCTTTCCAAGTTGTTGGGGTTCATCTCATACTTCTGAAGGTTTGAGGGTGCTGCCTGTTCCATACTCCCCCTACTCCTCATCTAGCCTTTTAGGGGTACAAACAATAGTAATTGGGGCCCAGTGTGGTTGTGTACGTGTGATATACATACACTTTTTTTGGATCATATTTTCTATTCCGCTATTTAATCAAAAACCTTTGGGGATCAGTTAAATTGGGGGATAGTCTGTGTTGGTACGTGTGAGAGAGATCCACCTTTCCAAGTTGTTGGGGTTCATCTCATACTTCTGAAGGTTTGAGGGTGCTGCCTGTTCCATACCCCCCCTACTCCTCATCTAGCCTTTTAGGGGTACAAACAATAGTAATTGGGGCCTAGTGTGGTTGTGTACGTGTGATATACATACACTTTTTTTGGATCATATTTTCTATTCCGCTATTTAATCAAAAACCTTTGGGGATCAGTTAAATTGGGGGATAGTCTGTGTTGGTACGTGTGAGAGAGATCCACCTTTCCAAGTTTTTTGGGGTTCATCTCATACTTCTGAAGATTTGAGGGTGCTGCCTGTTCCATACCCCCCCTACTCCTCATCTAGCCTTTTAGGGGTACAAACAATAGTAATTGGGGCCTAGTGTGGTTGTGTACGTGTGATATACATACACTTTTTTTGGATCATATTTTCTATTCCGCTATTTAATCAAAAACCTTTGGGGATCAGTTAAATTGGGGGATAGTCTGTGTTGGTACGTGTGAGAGAGATCCACCTTTCCAAGTTGTTGGGGTTCATCTCATACTTCTGAAGGTTTGAGGGTGCTGCCTGTTCCATACTCCCCCTACTCCTAGCCTTTTAGGGGTACAAACAATAGTAATTGGGGCCTAGTGTGGTTGTGTACGTGTGATATACATACACTTTTTTTGGATCATATTTTCTATTCCGCTATTTAATCAAAAACCTTTGGGGATCAGTTAAATTGGGGGATAGTCTGTGTTGGTACGTGTGAGAGAGATCCACCTTTCCAAGTTTTTGGGGTTCATCTCATACTTCTGAAGATTTGAGGGTGCTGCCTGTTCCATACCCCCCCTACTCCTCATCTAGCCTTTTAGGGGTACAAACAATAGTAATTGGGGCCTAGTGTGGTTGTGTACGTGTGATATACATACACTTTTTTTGGATCATATTTTCTATTCCGCTATTTAATCAAAAACCTTTGGGGATCAGTTAAATTGGGGGATAGTCTGTGTTGGTACGTGTGAGAGAGATCCACCTTTCCAAGTTGTTGGGGTTCATCTCATACTTCTGAAGGTTTGAGGGTGCTGCCTGTTCCATACTCCCCCTACTCCTCATCTAGCCTTTTAGGGGTACAAACAATAGTAATTGGGGCCCAGTGTGGTTGTGTACGTGTGATATACATACACTTTTTTTGGATCATATTTTCTATTCCGCTATTTAATCAAAAACCTTTGGGGATCAGTTAAATTGGGGGATAGTCTGTGTTGGTACGTGTGAGAGAGATCCACCTTTCCAAGTTGTTGGGGTTCATCTCATACTTCTGAAGGTTTGAGGGTGCTGCCTGTTCCATACCCCCCCTACTCCTCATCTAGCCTTTTAGGGGTACAAACAATAGTAATTGGGGCCTAGTGTGGTTGTGTACGTGTGATATACATACACTTTTTTTGGATCATATTTTCTATTCCGCTATTTAATCAAAAACCTTTGGGGATCAGTTAAATTGGGGGATAGTCTGTGTTGGTACGTGTGAGAGAGATCCACCTTTCCAAGTTTTTGGGGTTCATCTCATACTTCTGAAGATTTGAGGGTGCTGCCTGTTCCATACCCCCCTACTCCTCATCTAGCCTTTTAGGGGTACAAACAATAGTAATTGGGGCCTAGTGTGGTTGTGTACGTGTGATATACATACACTTTTTTTGGATCATATTTTCTATTCCGCTATTTAATCAAAAACCTTTGGGGATCAGTTAAATTGGGGGATAGTCTGTGTTGGTACGTGTGAGAGAGATCCACCTTTCCAAGTTGTTGGGGTTCATCTCATACTTCTGAAGGTTTGAGGGTGCTGCCTGTTCCATACTCCCCCTACTCCTAGCCTTTTAGGGGTACAAACAATAGTAATTGGGGCCTAGTGTGGTTGTGTACGTGTGATATACATACACTTTTTTTGGATCATATTTTCTATTCCGCTATTTAATCAAAAACCTTTGGGGATCAGTTAAATTGGGGGATAGTCTGTGTTGGTACGTGTGAGAGAGATCCACCTTTCCAAGTTGTTGGGGTTCATCTCATACTTCTGAAGGTTTGAGGGTGCTGCCTGTTCCATACCCCCCCTACTCCTCATCTAGCCTTTTAGGGGTACAAACAATAGTAATTGGGGCCTAGTGTGGTTGTGTACGTGTGATATACATACACTTTTTTTGGATCATATTTTCTATTCCGCTATTTAATCAAAAAACCTTTGGGGATCAGTTAAATTGGGGGATAGTCTGTGTTGGTACGTGTGAGAGAGATCCACCTTTCCAAGTTGTTGGGGTTCATCTCATACTTCTGAAGGTTTGAGGGTGCTGCCTGTTCCATACTCCCCCTACTCCTCATCTAGCCTTTTAGGGGTACAAACAATAGTAATTGGGGCCCAGTGTGGTTGTGTACGTGTGATATACATACACTTTTTTGGATCATATTTTCTATTCCGCTATTTAATCAAAAACCTTTGGGGATCAGTTAAATTGGGGGATAGTCTGTGTTGGTACGTGTGAGAGAGATCCACCTTTCCAAGTTTTTGGGGTTCATCTCATACTTCTGAAGATTTGAGGGTGCTGCCTGTTCCATACCCCCCCTACTCCTCATCTAGCCTTTTAGGGGTACAAACAATAGTAATTGGGGCCTAGTGTGGTTGTGTACGTGTGATATACATACACTTTTTTTGGATCATATTTTCTATTCCGCTATTTAATCAAAAACCTTTGGGGATCAGTTAAATTGGGGGATAGTCTGTGTTGGTACGTGTGAGAGAGATCCACCTTTCCAAGTTGTTGGGGTTCATCTCATACTTCTGAAGGTTTGAGGGTGCTGCCTGTTCCATACCCCCCCTACTCCTCATCTAGCCTTTTAGGGGTACAAACAATAGTAATTGGGGCCTAGTGTGGTTGTGTACGTGTGATATACATACACTTTTTTTGGATCATATTTTCTATTCCGCTATTTAATCAAAAACCTTTGGGGATCAGTTAAATTGGGGGATAGTCTGTGTTGGTACGTGTGAGAGAGATCCACCTTTCCAAGTTGTTGGGGTTCATCTC